>NW_024743488.1:0-17500 GCF_018991925.1 Homarus americanus
ATCGGTATTACTTCGTTTCGGTTGTGTGCTCATCTCACCATTACCTCCCCACCCATCTCACCATTACCTCACCACTGTCCCATTACCCCACACACCATCTCACATTACCTCACACCATCTCACCATTACCCACCACCATCTCACCATCACCTCATCACCATCTCACCGTACCTCACCACCACATCTCACCCATTACCCCACCACCATCTCACCATCACCTCCACCACCATCTCACCATTACACCTCACCACCATCTCACCCATTACCCCCACACCATCTCACCATCACCTCATCACCATCTCATCCTCATCACCCATCTCACCACATTACCTCCTGCCATCTCACCGTTACCTCACCACCATCCTCACCATTACCTCACCACCATCTCCACCATTACCTCACCACCCATCTCACCATTACCTCACCACCATCACCATTGCATCCATCACCATCTCACCCTTTCTATAATGCTCCCCCTCCTTGTCTCCCTGAGAACTGTTCCGTAGTGCTTGTGGGGCGGGCCATCAGTGACGTCATCAAGCTGTACACGTAGGAGGGCTCGCTGAAATGAACGTGAGAGCTGACCTCCACCCAACACCCTGACACCCCCCTACCGCCCTCCACATTCGCCCGCCGCCATACGGCAGTACGTCAGAGAAAGGCCGATCAAGTTACACCTAACTAACTGACCCCGACCTGACCTAGCCTAACCCGACCTGACCCTAACCTTCTTCTAACCTAACCTAACTCAAACTCAAGCTACAGATCACCACACACACACAGCACCAATAGTCAGGCCGGGAAGTCAGTTCAAAAGACAGCCAGTAATTAAAGCCTCGCTAGAACTCAGGAATTTAGTACACACACACACACACACACACACACACACACACACACACACGTACACACACACGTACACACACACACACACATACACACACACACACACACACACGTACACACACACACACACACGTACACACACACACACACACACACACACACACACACACACACACACACACGTACACACACACACACACACACACACACACACACACACACACACAGTGATCCTCCTCTCTCTCCAGTGGCATTTACACCTTTTCATCTATTCTCTTTGTTAGAAATTCTTCCTTCATTTCCTCCTCCTCCTCCTCCTCTGTCTTCTCTTCTACTTGATATTTACCCTTCCTCCCCTGCAGAGGGCCACCTATGATGAAAACTTTAAGTCATTCTTTAGGAAAACTATAGTATGAATCAAATTCTTAGTTGGCTGGCTGTCTGATGCTCGACGGGTATGTGTGGGGCGTGTGTGGACGTTGGTGTGGGTGGGCAGTGGGCGTGATGGATGGTTTGATGAATAGATAGATGGTTAGTGCTGGAATTGGGACAGGAGAGCACGAGGCATAAAATAAGACTATGATGGATGGAAAATTACACTCCTGCAGCACTTGACTACCTGGCCTAACTAACCCAACCAAACACCAACCAAACACCAACCAAACACCAACCAAACACCAACACCAACCAAACACCAACCAAACCCAACCAAACACCAACCAACCAAACCCAACCAAACCCAACCAAAACCCAGCAAACCCAACCAAACACCAAACCCAACAAACCCCAAACCAACCAAGCCAACACAAACACCAACCAAACCCAGCAAACCATACCAAACCAACCAAACCAACCAAACCCAACCAAGCCAAGCAAAACCAAACACAACCAAACACCAGCCAAACCCAACAAACACCAACCAAACACCAACCAAACCCAGCAAACCCAACCAAACACCAACCAAGCCAACCAAACCAAACCAACACCACCAAACACCAACCAAACACCAACCAAACCCAACCAAACACCAACCAAACCAGCAAACCAAACCAAGCACCAACACCCAACCAAACACCAACCAAACCCAGCAAACCAACCACTAACAAACACCAACCAAACCCAACACCAACCCAGCAACCCAACCTAACCCAACCCAACTACTAAAGGTCTTCCTGAGAATGGTGAGAATTCTCTCCTTATCTCCATATGGTAACGTTTCAGGGGATATTTTGACGCCATAGAAGAATCTTATCATCTTATCTGTTTTAACTTCACGGAAAAAATTCTTGAAGGATAAACAGTTGATGAAAGTTAAGTAAAAAAAAAAAAGTGTTAGTCTTGAATTTTAATGCTTGTCATATACAGGTGACGTCCCCCCCTCCTCCCTCTCCTCCTCCTCTACCACCTCCTCTTCCTCTCTCTTCTCCGTACCCTCGTCTTTCCTCTCCTCCTCCTCCTTCTCTTCCTCCTTATCCTCCTAGTTCCTCGTTTCTTCCCTCTTCCCCTACCCTCCTCCTCTTCCTCCTCTTCCCTCTTCTTCTCCTCCTCCCCTTTTCTTCCTCCTCTCCCTCTTCTCCTTACCCTTCTTCTTCTTCTCCTCCTCCCCCCTTCTTTCCCTCTGCCTCTTCTCCCACCCTTCTCTTCCTTCTTCTTCCCCTCCTCTTCATCCCTCTCTTCTTCCTCTCCCCCTCCTCTCTCTCTCTCTCTCTCTCTCTCTCTCTCTCTCTCTCTCTCTCTCCTTAACAAACCAGAATTTCTACAGCTCGCGTTGGGTTCTTTTGAAAACTTTGCACAAGAACTCGCAAGACCTTACCTCTTAATGAGTCTCTCTTGCATAGAATCCAAACTTGGGGAGTAGAATCTAATTTGGGTGGTATAGAATTCAAACCGAGAGCGTAAAATACAAATTAGGTGCGTAGAATTCAAACTGCGTGCGTAGAATTCAAAATGGGTGCGTAGAATTCAAACTATGAGCGTAGAATACAAATTAGGTGCATCGAATCGAAACTAGGGGAAATATAATGACAACTATAGTATATATATATTCCAAATTTAGGGGGAAAATATTTAGGAATTTCCCTGTTATTAAGGAGAAAATTTTCCTATCCATCAGAGAGAGAGAGAGAGAGAGAAAGAGAGAGAGAGAGAGAGAGATATTCCCTCACCTTGAAGGGGAAAAATTAAATGACTAGTAAAAAAAAAAAGAATGTGTAGCGACTAGGGAGGAAAATGAACTAGGAAACTAGAACGACGGGAAACAAAGTCGTTTACATACTAGGGGAAAAATCTATTAAATATTTCACCACTCAAGGAGGGAAGGAGGAGGGAGGAAAGAAAGGAATGAGAGGAGGAAGGAAAGAAAGTGAGGGGAAGAAACGGGGGGAAAGTCATCACATTCTTATGGCCGTCACTGATCCATCTGGGGAAATTTCCTTAATGGCCGGAATACAACACTAACCCGCCTGTAGTGCCACTCCAACCCTCCATTAACCCTCCTGAAATCAGGACAGATTCGACGACAAAATCTGAAGGGGTGGGAGAACGATTACTCTGAAAATGATGAGTGGCTGGACCTATGAGGAAAATCTGGGGTGTTTGTGAGGAAAATCTGGGATAGTTTGTGAAGAAAATCTAGGTTGTGTGAAGAAAATCTGGGGTGTTTGTAGAAGAAAATCTGGGGAAGTTTTTGAAAAAAAATCTAGCGTGTATGTGAAGAAAATCTGGGGTGCTTATGAAGAAAATCTTTGAGAATGATTAATCTGATGGTGATACGTGGATATCTTTCAATGAAATCTGGACCTCTTAAGACTTGTCCATAAAATCTGGGGATGCTAGGTGAATACTCATTGCGTAGAGCTCAGAAAAAATCAGCCCAGATTCATTTAAGAAAATAATCAACTAATCTGGAATTGAAATCTGATGAGAAGGAAACTATTGAAACCTGATATTTTTTTTATAATTTTATTTTATTTAATATTTGATTTTTATTCCATAATTAACTTATTTATTTATCTCTTCTCTCTCTCTCTCAGCGACAAAAACCCGTGATTGCAACGAGGTATTGAATGAGTCAATTTTTCCTCCGACGTACACACACACACACACACACACACACACACACACACACACACACACACACCGTTATATAAAACACTAAACGACTCTTAATATTTTTCATTCTATTTTCTCTGATCACAAAAACGTATCAATGTCATGTTGTTTACACCATCATACACTCTTGTTTACACCATCACACACAGTTGTTTACACCATCATACACAGTTGTTTACACCATCATACACATTTGTTTACACCATCATACAAACAGTTTACACCACCATACACCTGTTTCATCATACACTGTTATTTGATCATACAGAGATTTTATTACATTTATATATCGTATTTTTTTTTACCTTGACAGCCAAGGTTTAACTGACGTATACAGTTTGTTTGTTTGTGTATGATGAGGTTGTTTGTTTGTTTTTGTTTGCTTGTGAAATGAGACGTAGTTGAAAAGTGTTTGTTGTTTGAGCTGTTTGCTTTGTGGAGGTCAAAATAATTTCTGTCCAACAGTAGTTTAACAGTTAACAGATGTGATGTCATTAACGGTAAAACGGTGATAGTAACAGTTAACAGGTGTGATATTAACGATAAACGGGTGATAATAACAGTTAACAGGTGTGACAACAGTAGTTTAATAACAACGTTAACTGACTACCGCCTGACGACCCCCTGTAGAAAAACTAACTGGACGACCTCCTGACGACCAGAGTGTTGACGAGAAACGATGGTGAGCATGGATGACCCACCCCACCCCAGGGAGAGAGGTGAGGGGGTGGAGGTGAGGGGAAGAGTAAGGATGACAAGTGAAAATGTGGCATTAAAGTTGTCATGTCTCTACCTCTAAACCTTCACCTCCCAAACCTCCCTAAACCCACCCACCTCCTCACACCCCCAAACCTCCCAACCTCACTTCCTAAATCCCACCCCACCTCTAACCCCAAACTCTCCTAAAATCCCCTAAATTTCACTCTCACACACTCCTAACCTCCCTCACTTAAACCTCACTTCAAACCTTCACTCTCAAACTCCCTCAAATCCTAAATCTCCCACCAATCTCCACACCTAACCTCACTTCCTAACCACATCCGTATACCCTTTCTGGATGTTCTCTCAGGGGAGTAAGGGAGAGATGTCTTTGTCTCACCCCAGGAAACAGAGGTCTCTTTCAGGGGGGGAAATTCTCTCAGGGGTCAGGATCTCTTGGGTGGTAGGGATATTTCAGGGCTCTCAGGGGTCAGGATCTCTTGTGGTATGGGGATATTTCAGGGGCTCTCAGGGGTCAGGGATCTCTTGGTGGTATGGGGTATTTGTCAGGGATCTCTTAGGTGGTGGGATATTTCAGGGCTCTAGGGGTCAGGGATCTCTGGGTGGTATGGATATCTGGGTCTCTCAGAGGGTCAGGGATCTCTTGGTGGTATGGGGATATTTCAGGGGGTCTCAGGGGTCAGGGATCTCTTGGGTATGGGGATATTTCAGGGGCTCTCAGGGTCAGGATCTCTTGGGTGGGGATATTTCAGGTCTCAGAGGGTCAGGGATCTCTAGGTGGTATGGGGATATTTCACGGGGTCTCAGTCAGGATCTCTTGGGTGGTAGGGATATTTCAGGGCTCTCAAGGGGTCAGGATCTCTTGGGTGGTATGGGGTATTTAAGGGTCTCTCAGGGGTCAGGGATCTCTTAGGTGGTATGGGGTATTTCAGGGCTCTCAGGGGTCAGGATCTCTTAGGTGGTATGGGGTGCACAGGCCTCAGGGGTCAGGACTTAGGTGGTAAGGGGATACTAGGGTCTGTAGATCCGAGTCACTCATCAAAACCTCAAAAATTAGTGAAACTCAAAAAAAAGTAAATAAAATAAAATAAATTCACCAAAAATCTAAAAATAAAAAAATAAAATACAAAAAAAAATCCAGATAAAGACGTAAATGAATTTTGTGTCGTGGTGGCCATTAGATAGAGGTGGGAGGGGAGGGAGGGTGAAAGGCAGGAGAAAGAGGCAAGGGAGAGAGGGTGGAAGGCAGGGAGAAAGGGAGGCAGGGAGAGAGGGTGGAAGGGAGGAGGCAGGAAGAGGGTGGAAGGGAGGGAGAGAGGGTGGAGAGCAGGGAGGGGAGGCAGGGAGGGTGGAGGCAGGAGAGGGAGGCAGGAGGAGAGTGGGCGGGGAGAAGGGAGGCAGGGAGAGAGGGTGGAGGCAGGGAGAAACGGAGGCAGGAAGAGAGGGTGGAAGGGAGGAGGGTGGAAGGCAGGGGAGAAAGGGAGGCAGGGAGAGAGGGTGGAAGGCAGGGAGAAAGGGAGGCAGGGGAGGAGAGAGGGTGGAAGGCAGGGAGAAAGGGAAGCAGGGGAGAGAGGGTGGAAGGCAGGGAGGGAGGCAGGAGAGAGAGGGGTGGAGGCAGGGAGAGGAGGCGGGGAGAGAGGGTGGAGGAGCAGGGAGAAGGGAGGCAGGGAGGGGTGGAAGGCAGGGGGAGGGAGGCAAGGAGAGAGGGGTGGAAGGCAGGAGAAAGGGAGGCAGGAAGGGAGGGTGGGAAGGCAGGGAGGGGGAGGCAGGAAGAGGGTGGAAGGAGGGAGAGAGGGGGTGGAAGGCAGGGAGAAAGGGAGGCGGGGAGAGGGTGGAAGGCAGGGAGAAAGGAGGCAGGGAGAGGGGTGGAAGGCAGGGAGAGAAAGGGAAGCAGGGAGAGGGGTGGAAGGCAGGGAGAAAGGGAGGCAGAAGGGGTGGAAGGGGAGGGAGGGAAAGAAGGCAGGGGAGAAGGGAGGCAGGAGAGGGGAAGGCAGGGAGAGAGGCGGGAGGGGTGGAAGGCAGGAGAGGCAGGGAGAGAGGGTGGAAGGGAAGGAGGGAAAGGGGCAGGGAGAGGGGGTGGAAGGCAGGGGAGAAGGGAGGCAGGAAGAGGGGTGGAAGGCAGGGGAGAAGGGAAGCAGGGAGAGAGGGGTGGAAGGCAGGGGGAGAAAGGGAGGCAGGGAAGGGAGGGAGAAAGGGGAGGCAGGGGAAGAGAGGGTGGAAGGGCAGGGAGAAAGGGAAGCAGGGGAGAGAGGGTGGAAGGCAGGGAGAAAGGGAGGCAGGAAGAGGGGTGGAAGGCAGGGAGAAAGGGGGGAAGGCAGGGAGAGAGGTTGGGCAGGAGGGAGGCGGGGAGGGTGGAAGGCAGGGAGAAAGGGAGCGGAAGGGAGGAGGGAGGGAGGCGGGGAGGGGAGGCAGGAAGGGAGGGAGAAAGGGAGGCAGGGAGAGAGGGGGAGCAGGAGGGAGGAGAGAAGGGAAGGCAGGGGAGAAGGGAGGCAGGAAGAGGGGTGGAGGCAGGGAGAAAGGGGAGGCAGGAGAGAGAGGGTGGAAGGCAGGGAGAAAGGGAGGCAGGAAGGGAGGGAGAAGGAGGCAGGGAGAGAGGGGTGGGAGGGGAGGGAGAAAGGAGGCAGGGAGAAAGGAGGCAGGGAAGAGGGGGGAGGCAGGGAGGGGAAGCAGGGAGAGAGGTGGAAGGCAGGGGAGAAGGGGAGGCAGGGAGAGAGGGTGGAAGGCAGGGGAGAAAGGAGGCAGGAAGAGGGGGTGGAGGCAGGGAGAAGGGAGGCAGGGAGAGAGGGGTGGAAGGCAGGGAGAAAGGGAGAGGGAGAGAGGGTGGAAGGCAGGGAGAAAGGGAGGCAGGGAGAGAGGGTGGAAGGCAGGAGAAAGGGAGGCAGGAAGGGAGGGAGAAAGGAGGCAGGAGAGAGGGAGGCAGGAAGGAGGGAGAAAGGAGGCAGGGAGAGGTGGAGGGGAGGGAGAAAGAGGAAGGCAGGGAGAAAGGGAGGCAGGCAGGAAGGGAGGGAGAAAGGGCGGCAGGAGAGAGGGTGGAAGGCAGGAGAGAGGGGTGAAAGGGAGGGAGAGAGGTGGAAGGGAGGGAGATAGTGAGAAAGACAGGGAGAAGGAGGCAGGGAGAGGGTGGGTGGGAGGGAGGAGAGAGAGAGGAAGGCAGGGAGAAAGGGAAGCAGGGAGAAAGGCAGGGGAGAGAGAGAGAGAGAGAGAGAGAGAGAGAGAGAGAGAGAGAGAGAGAGAGAGAGGCCGACTTAGGGTCCAACAGCCAGACTGGACAAGTACACAGGCTGATAGCTAAACAGACAGACAGACAGACAGACAGACAGACATACCGGGCGGGAGGCAACAGGTGAAGTTGGTCTTCGGGAGGGGGGGGAGGGAGGGGGAAGGAAGGGAGGTGAGGTAGAGGCTCTCATCACCAATCAATAACAGCCGCAGGTGCACAGAGGTAGAAGCTGGGACGCATGCGGCAGTAGCAATAACGCACCTGCTGCATCACCAACACCTGTTTCATCACCAACACCTGTATCACCAACACCTGTATTACCACCAACACCTGTATCATCACCAACACCTGTATCACCCAACACCTGTTTCATCACCAACACCGTATTATCACCAACACCTGTATTATCACCAACACCTGTATCATCACCAACACCTGTATCACCAACACCTGTTTCATCACCAACACCTGTATTACCACCAACACCTGTATTATCACCAACACCTGTGTCACCACTATCACCTATATCACCAACATCTGTTTCATCACCAACACCTGTATCACCAACACCTGTTTCATCCACCAACACCTGTATCATCACCAACACCTGTATTACCACCAACACCTGTAT
Source organism: Homarus americanus (assembly GCF_018991925.1). Taxonomy (NCBI): domain Eukaryota; kingdom Metazoa; phylum Arthropoda; class Malacostraca; order Decapoda; family Nephropidae; genus Homarus; species Homarus americanus. The sequence goes on from NW_024743488.1 coordinate 8,526, forward strand.
TATCACCAATACCTGTTTCATCACCAACACCTGTATCATCACCAACACCTGTATACCACCAACACCTGTATTATCACCAACACCTGTATTATCACCAACACCCGTATTATCACCAATACCTGTTTCATCACCAACACCTGTATCACCAACACCTGTTTCATCACCAACACCTGTATCACCAACACCTGTTTCATCACCAACACCTGCTCATCACCAACACCTGTATCATCACCAACACCTGTATTACCACCAACACCTGTTTCATCAACACCTGTATACTACCACCAACACCCTGTATTATCACCAACACCTGTGTCACCACCAACACCTGTATTATCACCAACACCTGTGTCACCACTATCACCTATATCACCAACATCTGTTTCATCACCAACACCTGTATCACCAACACCTGTTTCATCACCAACACCTGTATCATCACCAACACCTGTATTACCACCAACACCTGTATTATCACCAACATCTGTTTCATCACCAACACCTGTATCACCAACACCTGTATCATCACCAACACCTGTATCACCATCAACACCTGTATTATCACCAACACCTGCATTATCACCAACACCTGTTTCATCACCAACACCTGTATCATCACCAACACCTGTATTACTACCAACACCTGTATTATCACCAACATCTGTTTCATCACCAACACCTGTATCACCAACACCTGTATCATCACCACACCGTATCACCATCAACACCTTGTATTACCACCAACACCTGTATTATCACCAACACCTGTGTCACCACCTGACCTGTATCACCAACACCTGTATCACCAACACCTGTATTATCACCAACACTGTGTCACCATCAACACCTGTATCACCAACACCTGTATTATCACCAACACCTGTGTCACCAACACCTGTATCACCAACACCTGTATTATCACCAACACCTGTGTCACCATCAACACCTGTATCACCAACACCTGTATTATCACCAACACCTGTGTCACCATCAACACCTGTATCACCAACACCTGTATTATCACCAACACCTGTATTATCACCAACACCTGTGCTCACCATCAACACCTTGTATCACCAACACCTGTATTATCACCAACACCTGTGTCACCATCAACACCTGTATCACCAACACCTGTATTATCACCAACACCTGTATTATCACCAACACCTGTATTATCACCAACACCTGTATTATCACCAACACCTGTATCATCACCTCCAGTACCACCGCCATTACTACCGCGCTGCTCACACTAACACCAGTACCACTACCACCATGCTATCACCACCACCACCACCACCACCACTATCACCACCACCACCACCATACTATCACCAACAACAACAACTCATTATTTCCTCCAACATCATAAATATTCGTTGGTGCTTTATAAACTTTTTTAATTATATCTTGTTAAAGGTCGTCACATAAAACAAGGTATTTCTCTCGTCTTAAAATCCGCGTCGTTAATTAACTCAGTGGTGCCCCTTGGTCGAGTGGCTACAGTGCTCGCCTACTGTTCCATGTTCGATTCCAGGGCGCTCCCAGTTCACCCAGCTGTAAATGGGGACCTGAGTTTGCCTCCTTGTGTACTGGAGGCTTGTGTACAGTGTGCTGCATCCACACTGTCCCTAACGGGCAGTCCTGCCTCTGGGACGGGACCCACTTTTTTTAATTAATTAACTCTATACCAACGCCATCTGTTGATTAGTTTTAGAATCTCATCCTCAGCTCCATCTGTTGATGAGTTGCAGAAGCTCATCCTCACTACCATCTGTTTATTGTTTCCAAACGGTCAACCTCAGTATAAATCTGTTTATCAGTAATAAGATTCAGATTCAGATTTGCCCCCGAGGGGGCTAGTTTATTGGGCACCCCCTTACATCCTGTGCAAGGTGAAGCGCAGAAGCGTTTACAGCGCCCAACAGGGAAGTATGAAAAGTTCATACTTGCCTTTATGACTCGTACATTAAGGGCGTAAAAGCCTGAAGGGTCATAGGTTCTGTCAAGTTACATAAAGTGAGAGAATGATGAGTGTGGGGGGAAAGTTCCCGGTACATTTTATCTGTTTATGGCAAAGAGTGGCAGGTCCCTAATAATGTCAAATGCCAGGCCTGTGACTAGGAGGAGGGATATCTGGTCTGGGAGGGAAGAGGTGTTGGTAACGGCTGGGGACCTATAGGAGGAGGTCATAGGGCAAGTGAGGATGTAGTGAGAGAGGGTGTGAGAGTCGGGTTGGCCACAAAGTTTACAAACAGTGCGGTGAGGCTCAGGGTTGCCAATGTACTCCCATAGGTACCTGTACCCTAGGCGCAGTCTCATGTATATAAGCTGTTGAGATCGAGTCAGGGATTGATATTCTTTGTAGTGGCGGTTGTCGTCACCGGTTACAGCGTCATAGTGGCGTAGTGTGACGCTACCCCGTTGTTTCAGGTTATCAGTAATAAGTAGACGGACAAAAGAGCCTTTTTTACACGAAGCCTCACCCCTCCCCCCCACACCATTAATATAACCAACATTATATAATATATATTTTACCTTTTCTGTTAATCTTTCACTGCCGTTGGCTCCCTAACGACCCATAAAAACCCTCTTTGATGAATATAATATTAACTGCTGCCTGAGCCATAAAACAGAGTTAAAGAGACTCCGCCTCTCACTGTTCCAATGTTTGTTCCTTTCATAACACTCATGAAACTGATTTTTTCTATAAAATAATTATCATGAAATCAACTCTGTTACAGATGATTTTTATCCCTTATAAAGTATGTAGAGAAACTTGACATATCTGGGAGCAAGTACAAAATGACTACAAACACTACACCGATTATAAACAAAATCACTAATAAACTACGTCCCGTTTTAATAGCCACTGAACGTTTGTACCTTGACGAGACCGATCTTACTATGTCTAATATAATTCAGTCGATCTTTTGCACATCACTTTAAGCACAGAAGCCGCGGCCTATTTGCTGCAGTTTTAAATGAAAGTTATCTTTTGTGCTCTGCCGCCGGAAAAACGTTCTAGTGAAAATTCCGAAGAAAATAAACCATTCTTAAGGAGAGTGAAGATAAAGTTCAAAGTTACCGTAAGTAAACAGCTTTGCACTTAACAGTATGATCTTCTTAAGAGCAAAAAGCCTCGGGAAGTTTATCCTCACGCTGACGTCACCATAAACAAACTAGGAATTGAGCGGCAATTACCAAAAGGACCCGAAATACTACTTCGTCAACGTCAGGCAGAGAATTGTTTTCTGTTCTTTTACATTGGTGTCGTTCCTGCGCTATGAGCAACTTAGACAAACGATATAATTGTTTTACGAGTCAGCCATATAAATTTGTCCTTCCAGAAATACGTGCAGTACAATATTAAGCAGTCACTCAAAAAAATTCCTTTACATGGAAGGGGTCCGATGAATTTCAGAATGAACACTGCGTCTCCTGTTGTCTCGGTAGGGTTGTCAAAATCCTTCGTCCGTTGTGTCATATTTTTTCAACACAATTTTGTAAAGATAGTTTTTTTTTAGAGTGTTTTACGGTAGTGGACAAAAATAAGGGAGGAGGGAAATTGCTGTGTAGGGGTGTACGTGGAAACTTGGCACGTCACATAGGGGTGGCGGTGAAAAATGAATGTTTTTTTTTTTCACGCCACAAAATGGTAATTAAAATTTTTGGTCAGAAATTACCTTTCATGTATGTTGTTGGTGCTTCTGCCTTGTAATTAAAAAAATATAAAAAATGGGATATGAAGAGAAAAATCGTACTTTCCACCGTCACCAAAGTCTCAACGCACCTCCCTACCCCTCCCCCACACGCACCTCCCTACCCCTCCCCCACACGCACCTCCCTACCGCTCCCCTACACGCACCTCCCTACCCTCTGCCGAATTCATAAACTGTATATTGATTTGTTATTTCCATCAAACCGTTTTTACAGGTATAAATCCGGATTCTGTTTGTTTTTACTCAAGCTGGAAAACGAACTTACTGGGTCAACTTCTATCTCTACTGTACATCTGTTAACTATAGTATATGACGTCGACAGAGACAGGTCACTCTCTCTTCCAAGGTCAATGCTGAAGGTTAGGTCAGGTCAGGTTAGGTTAGGTTAGATTTGTAAATAGACGTGATAAGCTATTGTTGCCTGTGTTTTATTTGTTTGTAATTGGGTAGACAGCTGGACAGATGTAGACAGATAGCCTTAGGAAAACAAATAACAGTAGACAGTCGTTTAGAAACATCCTTATATGAAGATAGACAGACGTGTATGTGCAGTAGACAGCTAGATGGAGTGAGACAGCAAAAGACAATAGCCAGAAGAGAAGCAAAGTTGCAGATAGACGGAGAGAGAGAGAGAGAACAGCAGGTGAGAGAGGCTGCTGGGGGTTACAAACAGCCCGCATGACACTGCCAACTGGAAAGGTGAGAGCGTCTCAATCCCCGCGCGACTCTTTACGATTCCCTGAGCGCTGGCTACGGCTTCGTGACACCCCGACTGATTTTGTTAGTGTTATTAATGTTTTCTATCTTGTCCATACTTTATTTTTTCATTTTTTTTCTCGCTATTTAACCACATCTACTTGCAGAGGATTAATTATTATTGAAAACGATTCATCTTTAACACCACCTTATCGTGAATGGAGACTAATTTAACTTTTGCGGTTTTGGACTGAAAATAAGACAATAAGTGTTAAGTGAATGTACAGTATATAGTTAAGTGTAAATCTGGGAAATTTATCGTACCAACATTTGAGATAACGATTAGACGCGGTTTTCTTTTTTTTTTTGGCCAAAATTTTAAATCACAGACAGGAGATGGTTCCCAATAACGCGCTTAATACAGTTCTCTGTTTTTTAGTCTAATTAACTCAATCAAACTCACAAAACCTGTTATCCTACCCCAAATATTTATAAAGAACCTCTGGATTTCTGAATTCGGCTTACGAAGGTTTGCTTAGTCTTAAAATTCATAGCTAAACATCTAATGGCATTTTACACCTCAGTTTACCTCATAATACACTATATTTTGTACACTGACTGAGGGAGAGAAGCGAAAAATAAAGTGTTGTTGATAATTATTGTATCTGATTGCGATGTTTGTATATTAATGTTAGTTTACTGTTTTTATGGAGTTGTTATAAGTAAATTTTCACTTTGGACTGTTTTTGCACTTGTTGACTGGCGGGTTTTTTTATTTTTTATTATTTATTATTCTCTAGCGAGTATGTCGGCCATGGGCTTCAGCGTTGAGTTTCTAGTCGCTCGGAAATACGTCTTTAAGAGTATCATCCATCTTATCCAATCCTAAAGAAAATAATATTTATCCTGTAGTTGTACCGAGATACATTTATTATAATAATATATTCAGGATTTATATAGATGTTTAAAATATAATGACGTTGCGACTCCTTTGGTATAATAACGAATAAGAAGCCATGGTCGCGCCCACAGTTCCGGACAACGGGAGACCACCAGTTGCTGGGCCGCCAGTAGCAGTCGATTCTTATTACCATATACCCTTATTTGCCTCCCGTGACCCGTATTATAACAATGCAACAGTAGTTATCATCACAAAAAATATTAGCACTACTTATATAAAGCGTCGTTTGAAATTTCACCTCCCCCCCCCAAAAAAAAAAGTTGTTTCGAAATAAATATAAAATAATTTCCAGTTTTTTATGTAGACACACAGATGACGTCAGGTGGAAAAGTTATGACCTGGTGTATAGATTTATATAAACATCAACATTAATTAAAGCGACTCACCGAGATCACAAAAGTGTATTTACCAACTTGTTGTTAAAAGCGTCATAGAAAATCGTTTATTTATCAAGATAATTTTTTACGTGTGTTTGTGAATATAAGCGTGAGAGAATTAGAGAAGGGAAGTGTGAAAGAGAGAGAGAGAGAGAGAGAGAGAGCTAATTGAGCCGTAGTTTATATAATCGCTCTAATTACTGTACAACCTTCCTGCTAGAGTGTGTTATGTTTGTTACGTCACCACCTACTTGTTTGTTACGTTAGATATTATAATTACATAGTGAACTAGTTTTACAATAATGACAATGCAAGAGTTATCTGGGAGGGGAATAAACCTGTGTGTGTGTGTGTGTGTGTGTGTGTGTGTGTGTGTGTGTGTGTGTGTGCGCGCGCGCGCGCGCCTTTCTGTACACACTTTATTTAGATGGTACGACTCCGTGATATTTCATTTACGCACATATACGCACATCTTGCAGCCACGACCATGTGTGTACACCAACACATTTCGCATATCACTGCACACCTGTTATACGCATTTACGCACATACAAAAGTTCCTACAGTCACGACCAATGTATTACACACCAATTTATACGCACATCCCTCTGCATCCACTACGCAATGAAGCACATCCCTCTACACCCACTACACATTGAAGCACATCCCTCTACACCAACTACACATTGAAGCACATCCCTCTACACCCACTACACATAAAGCACATCCCTCCACACCCACTACGCATTGAAGCACATCCCTCTACACCCACTACGCATTGAAGCACATCCCTCCACACCCACTACGCATTGAAGCACATCCCTCTACACCCACTACGTATTGAAGTGCATACACAGATTCCTTAAGCCACGACACATGTACAAACACCAGCGTATACCAACACATCTTCTCTAAGTGGGTCTTGAACGTAAACACAGCCTAAAAGATCTGTTTATGAAGGCAATATTACCAATTCAAAACAGCTGTCAACTGCACACTGAGGCGATAGGGGGGAGAGGAAGCAGGGGGAGAAGAGGTGGTGGGGGGGAGGTGGCAGGGGAGGAGGAGGCAGGGGGAGAGGAGGCAGGAGGAAGAGGGGGGTGGAGGAGGGAAGAGGAGGTGGGCAGGGGGAGGAGGAGGCAGGGGGAGAAGAGGCAGGGGAGAGGAGGTGGGCAGGGGGGAGGTGGCAGGGGAGGCAGGAGGCAGGGGAGAGGAGTGGAGGGGGAGGAGGTGGCAGGGGAGGAGGTGGCAGGGGAGGAGGAGGCAGGGGAGAGGGAGGTGGCAGGGGAGGAGGTGGGCAGGGGGGAGGAGGTGGCAGGGGGAGAGGAGGCAGGGGAGAGGAGGTGGCAGGGGAGGAGGTAGGGGAGGAGGTGGCAGGTAGGGACAGCCAATCTTTATATATTTTAGCCTTGGTTATTTCACTCTCAGATCAACCACCCTAATGCGAACCTCTACCTGAACCTTTGATCGTGTGGCCGCCCATTATACCACGAGCGAACCAATGGTGGCGTTCGTGTGTGAAGATGTTGAGCTTTTAGCAGAGTTCTTACTTCACGTGTGTGTGTGTGTGTGTGTGTGTGTGTGTGTGTGTGTGTGTGTGTGTGTGTGTGTGTGTGTGTGTGTGTGTGTGTGTGTGTGGCTATTTATAACGACAAATTACATCTCACGTGCCGTAATAATTATATTTTATTCTCAAGTAAATTATATGTTACACGGGTCTGGGACAACTGCCCGCCATAGGAATGAGTTTACCAATAACTGGCATTAAACATGAAACTAAGAGGGAGAAAATAACACCTAAAATGAATGCTTTATTTTCTTGGTTTATTTATTAATGTAATAGTAATTATATGAGGTGTGATCCAGAAGTTCCCGGACTGGCTTCATAAACTCTTTCTCTTAGCAGATGTCGACACGAATCATCAGCATTTACTCACCTTGGGTATAAGTTTTTAACTGTGTTGATTTGGCGGGAATCTGTGGCGCCAACTGGCCGTAGTGCAGCTTTGTGTGTGTGTGTGTGTGTGTGTGTGTGTGTGTGTGTGTGTGTGTGTGTGCTGGCCGTGACTTCTAAGTCGAGTGACTCAGTCCTAGTCGCCACTCAACCCTCAACAAGGAGGGAGGTATCGAGAACTCTGCGCCATCAGATTTTGCTTCAGACTCAAAATGGTGCAAACCCATTAAGTGGTCAAGGAAGCTTACAAATATGAAGCAATGTCCAGGGCTTCAGGTTTTAGGTGGCACAAAGAGCTTCAAAGAAGGTTGCACCTCCTTTGAAAATGAGGATTGTTCTGGGCGGCCTTCCACTGAGAGAAATGATGAAAATGCCCAGAAAAATGACCAGCTTGTCCATGAAGATCATAGAGTGACCATCCACGAGTTGCCGAGCGATTGACCTCTCATATGGAAATGTTAACCGGATTCTGATGACCGGCAATTGGCTCTTCACCAGAACAACGCACCTGCGCACACTGTTCTCCTCTGTGATGATTTTCTGGTGAAGCACAGCATCCCAGTGCCCCCTCTCCAGATCTGGCCCCCTCTGACTTCTGGTTATTTCCAATTTCAAGTTGAACCTCAAGGGAAGAAGATCCGGACAGAATGGAGGTCAGGACACATCGCAGAAGGTGTTCTCCAGCCTCACCATCGAGGACTTCCACAAGTGGGAGGAAGGTTGAGGCTCTGGAGAATATCTTAAGGTTGGCTAGAGTTTCACTGTTCTGTAATATTGTGAAAATAAAGGTTATAAAGCCAGATTCGAATTTTGGGTCACACCTCGTATTAATACACCTAACCTAACCGCCGAAGCCGGTGTAAGCCCCTGGCTTCAAGCCAGCTCAGTTTCAGCCCATGCCTGGTACGATGGTTACTAATGTTCACTGGCAATGGAGGGCAGTTGACCTGATACCATATTATACACATTATGCATCTTGGTTAAGTGAATATACAGTGGATCGAGTGTATTTAAATTGTACCAAGTTATACACATCTGTATACTGTACACTGCGTATTTTTCTTCATTTTTAATATATATTGTTTTTTACTTTCAGAAATAAACTGAATCGACTCGGCGTTGATCTAATGGACTTGGAGCAGAGGTGAGTCCTTATACCTGACCCACGGCATTATACCTGACCCACGACCTTATACTGACCCACGGCCTTATACCATGGCCCTTATACGACCCGACCTTATACCTGACCCACGACCTTATATA
>NW_024743488.1:22500-23894 GCF_018991925.1 Homarus americanus
CTGCGCGTGTGCCTGCCTCAGTGGTGGACGACCTGCGCCGAGCTAATGAACTCCTTCAGATGAGACTGGAGACGACTGAGCCTGTCACCAGCCTAGGTGAGTCTATTACACTTCCCTCACCCCACACCTCTTTCACCCCACACACCTCCCTCACCCCACACACCTCCCTCACCCCACCTCCTCCCTCACCCCCACATCTCCTCCTCCCCACCTCCTCCCTCACCCCCACCTCCTCCCTCACCCCACCTCCTCACCCCCCACCCTCCCCCCCCACCCCACACTCCTCCCTCACCCCCACCTCCCTCACCCCACACCACCTCCCACCCCCCCACATACCTCCCCACCCCACACCTCCTTCCCCCCCACACTCCTCCCTCACCCCCACCCTCCAACCCCACACACATCCTTCACCCCCCCACACACCTCCTTCACCCCCACACACCTCCTTCACCCCTCCTTCACCCCCACCCCCACCTCCCTCACCCCCACCTCCCCACCCCCCACCCTCCCCCCACCTCCCCCCTCACCCCACACCTCCCTCCCCCCCCCACACACACCCCACACCTCCCTCCTTCCCCACATCCCTCACACCTCCCTCACCCCCACCTCCCTCACCCCACACCTCCCTCACCCCCACACCTCCCTCACCCCCACACCCCTAGATATAATAAATTTTACATTAAATATATCAGCACATGACATTACACAACTCTTTCTCAATTGACTTATTGAAATATTTATATCCTTCCTGGTGATTCACTTTTAGTCACCTGCGCGGTCTTAAGTAAGGTGAGAAGGAAAGAATAAATTAAAGGAAAATACCTCACCACCCGGATATCCGAGGCAGCATAGTTATTTGAGTGTTGTCATCTTATTACTGAAAGAGTCGTCACTAGGTGAATAATTACCCTTCAAGAATGTTATGTGTGATTGAGGTATTTACTTCAAGGAACAGTGTTGAGGCCAAAATATTGCCCTCACTGCTGAATAAACGTATTGTACACACTAGGTGGCGTTACCGCACCGCCAGGCAAAAAACAGACGCTCTGTCACTAACAAAACTCACTTTTGATTCCCATAATGAAGAAACCAGTCAGTTGGTTCACATAGCAGTAAGTCAACATTCTCCCCCCAGAACTATACTGTATACTCTGCCAAACTCCAGGACTTTAGTTTAGATCACAAATTTTCGTAGAAATCAACGTGAATGCGGATTACAGCCTCAAACATCAGCGTACTGTTGTTATTTGAGTACAGGATTCACGCAATCTAAAAAAGTAAGGCGGTGTGTCTACCTTTTTTTAGGTGCGTGAATCCTGTACCACAACAGCAACGAAAACCAGTTTTCTGGGAAAACAAAAACGTTAATGTGCTGGCAATGATCAACAACCTTC
>NW_024743489.1:0-7328 GCF_018991925.1 Homarus americanus
ACACAACACAACAAGTCCTCATAATTCACCTGATCAGCAAGAGACAACGTCCATCATCACCTCGATCCTGCTACAGAATTCAGCCAAAACCGACCAGTCGTCTTACTGGATTCCCAGTCATGTAGGGATCGGAGGAAACAACATGGCAGGCAAAGCAGCCAAAGCAGCTACGCGGCTCTAGTGGCGTACATCAAGTTCAGCAAGTTATTGCAGCAGATCAGAATCACCTCAGAAAGACTGGCAGCTCCATCAAAAGAGCTTCCTTCCTTGCCTCAACGCTGGTTCCCAATCAGCCAAGTTGGTGCCTGGCGGCCGGGAACCACCTTTCGCTGTCTAAGAAAACTCCAAGACAAACCCAGTCAGCCTTCATCGACTACGACTAGGGTACAAGTGCTCTGGCAGATGATCAGGCAGCGTCATTGATTGCACCTACTGTCAGGGCAGCAGCCAATACTTGAACACTATCTCCTCGACTGCGAGGTCACACAAACCTCGAGACAGAGCTCAATCTCCCAGAAACACACAACACAGCAGCCCTCTAACAGGCCCATACAGACCACATTCACCCCCTCTTCGGGTCATCACGATGCCACCACCCAGATAACCAAGCATCCTCTCCCAGCAAGTGTGGACCCCAGTTCGGCGCGCCCTCCAGAGCAGCCGTCCAGAAGTGGGGTTGGTGGTAAGCGTCCACTGATCGGGGTCTGTCACACTTGCAACCTGCTGTATCCTTCCAATCTGCAGGTGGGACTACCTCTAATCCCAATCCGGTCTGGCTGCTCCTGGGCTCCAGCCAGGAACCAAACAGGCGCCTATAGGCAAGGCCGTGTCGGTTGCTGATCCGACAATCTCATAACAACAACAACACATGTAATCCAGTTGCTCAGAAGATGTCTTGAATAAAGATGAAAGCTAGGTGCTCAGTTGTTCCCTTTTTCGTGTGATTTTATCAAGATATATATATATATATATATATATATATATATATATATATATATATATATATATATATATATATATATATAACTCAACACAACTATCATTAACCAGAAATCAAATCACCCTAAAATCCCTCTATGCCATAAATCAACAACATTCAAAGCCTCCCCCAAAATTCTCCTCAATCTCATAACCATACCTAAATCCTTCCAACAACTCTATCTGCAACCTACTAACAATATCTTCCTCCCCCCCACATATATATCACACCAACAATCCCCTAAGCAATCCTATTTCAGCACAAATCAACATAACACCTCAACCACTCTCCAAATACAACCTCCCCCCCCAGACAAGGCCTTACAGAAATACCACAACTCTCTGAAACCAAATCAAACATGCAACCTCTTCTGTGACAACCCTCTTCAATAAAATCGACCTAACTCAAAATTGAAACCAACTAACCTATATCTCATTCTCATCTCCGTTCATAATTTGACAAAAAAGCTCAAATCTGTCTCCTGTATTACTAAAAACTCTCCTACGTTACACTCATCGTTCCTTGTTACGAATACTTTGCTTTTCAGCTCAAAGATTCCAGCTCTTCCTCCAACTTCTCCGTTCCTCTTTGACATGGCTCAAGGCCTTCATCTTTCTCCAAGCAACTCTACAATATCTACATTTCCATTTTCCTTCCTTGTTTCTTTGACCAGAGTGTGCCTGTGCGTCCGATCACCTGCGCTTCTCTGCTTGCCGCCACCGCCGTGGCGGGCGGTTCTTCTCCGCTTTCCAACACAGCCTGAGCTAAGACGACAACCAAAGCACCCGCGTTTGCCCTTTGTAAGCTGATCCGACTCACCCCCCCTCTCCTCGTCCTGATTGTGATTGTGTGTTGCACCACCCAACCATCTGGGCACATTGCCTCTCCCTACCAAGCGGTGTTTAGCCTCCACCTTTTCTCTCTTTCAAAATTCCTTCAATCCTCCTTTATCTTCCTGAACCTTACCCTGTCACTAGCTTTTTTCATTCATTCATTTCGTCAATCAATGTTGAAATACACAACAAAGCCCATAATATTTGGAACAATTGACTGGACTGAACGTGAAACTTGCAAACTGGATAAATACAGTGTACTCTAGACTAACCAACTTAAAATTTAACTAACATTGGCAAAAAAAAAAAAGACTACCTCCAGCCAGAAGACCTGGAATCGCTACTCATCTCTAGTAAATATGAAATTATAATAAGCGGCACCATATCAATAAACCTATACTAATACAAAGGTCTGACGACCCAGAGGTAAAACAAATATAAAACACAATACAGGAAGCAAGAAGCGATCTGGTTGAGCCCAGATTCTTTCTGCTCCTGCTGTATTCAGTTCGCCGCTTTCTCTTCAACCCCTAATAATCTTCTTTCTCTCATAACTCATGACTCAAAGCCAGAGCTCAGCAGGGCAGTGAGGTGAGAAGAACTGCGTGTCATAGTTACTCCTGACTCGATGGCTACTTGCGTCTGCGCTACAGGCCGAGATTACTGTCACACGCCACTCTCCGCTTGACGTGGATATCTCGTCTCTGTTAAAGATTGACACATTTGTTCTGTTTTATGCTCATATTTTAGTGCCTTACCGATTCTCCCAGTATTAACGGCCTTGAGAACTGTCGTTTGGACAGGCCACGGAGCCCTTAGAGGTGAGGCTGGACCGGTGAGTTTAGCTAATAGGGTAGATGGGCTCCCCTTTTGGGAGGATCCTGTTGCAAAAGCCCAACCAACCTGACCCCCCGTTGGGGAGAGTGGCAGCACTGGTCCTAGAGCAACAAGGAACTAGGTAGGTGTAGTGATCTTCATTGTCGAGTTTATTGACAAGACGGGCGGAAGAGACTGCTCGATGGAAGGAAATGCCACAGAGTCCTCGGAGAAACAACATCTCCGACATAGACAATATGTCCCCAGCAATGCACCCCGTAGAAGAACCACCTTCTGATTCCGGGCTTGTAGTAGAGTACAAGGTAGTGGTAGCACTGGAACTAGAATACAAGACATGGAGTTCAGTGTGTTAATCTGAGTTGAAGACCTGATACTCTCCCCAAAGAGAGTGAGAACACAGCCAAGATCCTCAGCAAGGTCACCAACCTCAACGGGAGAAGGCAAGATAATGCTATTGGCCCGAAGGAAAAACAACCAGAATTAGTCTACTATGAATAGCCTCTGGAACTACCTGTAGAAGTCATCATAAAACATCCAAAAGTGACCAGACATAGATCGTTGTATTTAATGAGTCAGGACAAAGCACAGACAAGGCAAGTGCTAAGTGGACATCAAGGACAGTCCCAGAAGAGGTGAACCTAGGCAACTGGGTGATTTACATTGCGTCCTTTTTGACATCACCAATCAGTGCCACAAAAAGTGAGATGTGGCATCTGCAGCTTAAGCCTGAACTGAAATGTGTATTAAAAACACCGAAAAGAACCTGCAGCAAAATTACTAGGTGTGGAAAGAATCATTACGCTTGGAGCACATCATGCCCAGAGGAGAACAGATAAGAGTTGCAGTCAAAAGTTGTACAAAACACAACAGAAGCACCTCAGAGACATATTCGTGTGGGGTCAATGGCGACAAATAGTCAACCCAACACCCACACCCCAACTGTCTAGTTCCTTCCTACTTTCCTGAGCTACAGGACAAAATTAGAGACAGGACAAATCAGCACATGCAGGAAACCATGACAAATCAGTGGACTCTGCACAGCTCCAGAGCTATGTATTGAAACCGAACACTCAGTAGTAGTGAAACACCATATTTATTTGGATACTAGCCCCCTTATTGTAGGCGACCACCCAATTGAATACAGCCAACCTGCCAATCTACAAGCTGTATTCTGGAAAATTAAATAAAACAGATGATCACCATTGTAGTAGTGACTGTCTCTGTAATAAAGAAACAAGATACCAGCACCGAAAATATAAGAAATGCAATTATGACACAGCTCTCAGAAAAGATGCAGAAAGACCAATTTAAAACTACAATTACAAATAGAACAGACGACGTTGAGTCAATTGGAACAAGAAGAAGAACTGCCATCCGAGATCACTCAAAATTGTAAAACATCAAGCCCCTCCTTTACATCACGAGGAACAGCACAACAAACAGACCGTCAGCAAACCCGCACGATCACAGTGAGCAGCAACACCCTGAAGAACATTAAAACCTCCAGATACCTCTAAAACAAGCGGAATTCCACCTCCTGCTCCTTCCTTGAGCAGGTGCCCAAGAAACAGCCACCAATGAGCACACCATTTCTAACGGAAAAGGAGGAGAGCGACTCAACCATAAACGCCGAGAGCAACTACATATACATCGACGAGGAGATAATGATAGAATAGCCCCACCTCCTTGTCATTTCAAGATAACACAGTGGAATGTACAAGGCCTGTTCAACAAACGGCTTATTGTACAAGCAGCAGACATGGCTAAAAATATTGATGTCTTCATTCTGCAGGAAAACCTAATGTCAAAAGATATAAACAATTCCGCTTGCTTGGATACCAACAGCACTCAGTACCAAAAGGGCCCAACTCCCATGGCAGCATGATTCTCGTCAGAGCGACAATCCCCAGATCAGAAGTAGAACCAGTTCACTGAGGAGATGGAGTAGAAGCACAAGCTGTCGGATACTGGCAAATCATAGCCTTGTAGTATACAACATCTTGCTAGTCGCCACCCAAACTACTGGAAGCTGGTGAATCTTGACACAAGCAACACAGGAACTTGTGCTCATTGTTGGGACTTCAATGCCCACTATCAACATGGTCAATCAGCCAACAATGGACCAGGATGTGTTACCACCTTAGTGGATCTGTTGACAGATGTTCCAGAAATAATGCTTATTATACTGGGGACCAGCACTACTGAGGAACATTGACCTCATTCATTTCCGGTGAGGTGGTTCCAGTAGCTAAGTGAGATATGATGAACTGATATTGAAGACCGCTTTGCAACGACAACTACTTAGAATGGATACTTCCTCCTCACATGTCCGCCACCCAGATGGGAAGACCAAGAAGTAGATTGGAATTGTATCAAGATAACTCAAATGGTATGTGAACTATGAACCAGCAGAAGATTTGAACAGCTAAACCAGGACCTCAGTGATGTATGATAACACACTGCATGGTGAAGCAATAAAAACAAACTTGGCAAATAGACACCATAAATTACAGGTTCTGGTGACGAGTTCTGAGAACAGAATCACAGAATCATTTCAGGAAGACATTCCGGATAGTGCTGTTCCCTGAGGGTGGAACTCGAGAGCTGCTGTCCAATATGTCGTCAAATTACTCAGAAATTAGGGAAGACAATGGCTGAGGGTGAACCTTAATGCGTACCATGCACTACGCATCTTGTCATTCTAAAAAAAACTTGATTCTTATTACGTACATAACGTTTCAAATCACAGCGCTTGTAGAATCTCAGAAGGGAAACATTGACAACGGATAATGGTGTGACTTAATACACCTCGTATCCTCGGGTGACGTATATACCCACGATATGTACAGTGATCAGAAAATCTTGTGTCTGTGTTCAAATAGTGCAATGTGTGAGAGGAGTGATCCTAATTAAGGTTTTAAGTGAAGTGGATATACCCACGCCATGAACATCTGGCTTTTCTAGATGCTCAGAGGAGGACCAGCTTGTGGGTCGCCAAGCCTGAAGGAGCGAGGACCGCCAGGCATTCGAGGAGGAGGAGGTGTTGCTGGCTGGTCATGTAGGTAGAAAAGAGTAGAGCGGCCCGCCACGAGGTCAGGACATTTATAGCGGAGGTAGGCGTGGGTAGATAGTTGTCCCTCGTTCCAGGGCGGCGCTGGCTGACCCAGACCACGAGAGGCATACACTGGGGAATTCTGCGGGGATCGGCTATACTCTGAAGGACAAACAGCATTTGTAGGGCACCATTACAACACTCCCTCCTTTCCCCTCCAGGTGGGGAGGAGACTTGTTGTCTGCAGGGGTTGCATGGCACATGTGAGGCAGAACGGGCGGTGCATGCTACAGGAGCCATAACAGCGATGGCGTGGATGAGCCGGCCGCTAGTGGAGGCACTGTTTAGGACACACAAGATCTGTGGGAGAAGAGAGGAGAAAGAGGGTTGTGGAGGTGATGAATGCTGTGTTTTCTCTCATGAGCAGGTACAGAGTCCTCAGGATGCGCCTGCTGGGGTGTGTGGACTGGAGTCAGGAGGCAGGGCTGGCAGGTCAGCAGAAGCGGATGAGGGCTCGTGACAGCAGTGCTGGCCCACAACAGCAGCAGGGTGCAGGATGGGAAGCAGGAGGCTACCTCCAGGGAGAGAAAAAGAGGGGTGTGTGGGTCCGCACTTCAGGGCGCATGGGCCGCGTAGGGAGCAGGGGCTGCATCAGGAGGAGCGGCAAGGGGTACTGCTGGGCCATGGCGGCGTCTGAGGCAGGACGGGTGTGCTGGGGGTTTGTAGGACGTGGTGCTTGGGGGCAGGAAGAGGAGCTGGTGGCTGCTTAGAGAAGTGCTAGTGCTGTTTAGGGTGTCTAACCTGGTGTAGAGACAGTAGCTGTAGAGCTGATGAGAGCTGCCTCTGGTGGTAAGCCAGTCTTCCCTGTTAAGGAAAAGATCAGAGCGTGATTCTGTTTCTCCTCCAGTATCCCGTGTGAGTGCGAATCTCCGGGGTCACCATTAGTGGGCATGACATTTATGAGCCACACTCAGATGGGATGGAGAAAGGAAACTCACAATGTGCTCTCTAAAGGCATGTTGTATTGATGTACAATGCAGCTTGGTGCTGTAAGTGACAGCGTTGTTACAAGCTTGATGGTAGAGGAGAGCTGGCTGGTGAGGCGCCTCAGAGGAGGACCAGCCAGGGGTCGCTATGCTCAAGCCGGGCGGGAGGCGAGGACCGCCAGGCAGGCGGAGGAGGAGGAGGTGCTGGGCTGGTTGGTGGTGTAGAAAAGAGAGAGCTGGTTGGTGAGGATGCTCAGAGGAGTGGCAGCTAGGGTTGCTGCGCCTGCTGGCGGGAGCGAGGGGCTGCCAGGAAGGTGAGGAGGAGGTGTAGCTTGCTGCGGCTAGAAGCAGAAGAAGAGAGAGCTGGTTGGTGAGGGTGCTCAGAGGAGGACAGCATGTGGGAGTCGCTGAGCTCAAAGCTGGCGGGAGCGAGGGCTGGCAGGCAGTGAAAGTGAGGAGGAGGAGGTGTTCTTGCTGGTTGGTGTAGGTAGAAAAGAGAGAGCTGGGTTGGTGCGGATGCTCAGAGGAGGACTCCAGCTTGTGGGGTCGCCATGTTTCCAGCTGGAGCGAGGGACCGGCTTAGGCAGGCGGAGGAGGAGGAGGTGTTAAGGGCTGGGGTTGGTGTAGGTAGAAAGAGCGGT
>NW_024743490.1:0-6431 GCF_018991925.1 Homarus americanus
ATCGAGTATAACAGAGTCCCCTGCTCGAGTATAACAGACTGCCCTAATCGAGTGTAACAAAGTCCCCTGATCGAGTATAACAAAGTCCCCTGATCGAGTATAACAAAGGCCTCTGATCGAGTTTAACAAAGGCCCCTCATCGAGTATAACAAAGTACCCTGGTTGAGTATAACAAAGGCCCCTGATCGAGTTTAACAAAGGCCCCTGATCAAGTATAACAAATTCGCCTGATCGAGTATAACAAAGCCCCCTCATCGAGTATAACAAAGTCCCCTGATCGAGTATAACAAAATCCTTCGAACGAGTATAAGAAAGTCCCCTGATCGAGTATAAAGTCCCTGATCCGGAGTATAACAAAGTCCTGATCCAGGTAGAACAAAGTCCCCTCATCATGAGTAACAAAGGCCCCTCGCCGAGGTGTAACAAAGTCCATGATCGAAGTATAACAAAAAGTCCCTCATCGAATATATGAAAGTCGCCTGATCGAGTATAACAAAAGTTCCTGATCGAAAAGAGTATAACAAAGGCCCCTGATCGAGTATAACAAAGGCCCCTGATCGAGTAAAACAAAGTTCCATGATCGAGTATAACAAAGTCCCCTCATCGAATATAACAAAGTCACCATGATCGAGTATAACAAAGTCCCCTGATCGAGTAGAACAAAGGTCCCTCATCGAATATAACAAAGGCGCCTGAACGAGTATAACAAATGGCCCTGATCGAGTATTTCAAAGTTCCCTGATCGAGTATAACAAAGTCCCCTGATCGAGTATAACAAAGGCCTCTGATCGAGGTCAACAAAGTCCCCTGATCGAGTATAACAAAGTCCCCTCACCGAGTATAACAAAGTCCCCTGATCGAGTATAACAAACTCCGCTGGTCTAGGAAAACAAAGTCCCCTGATCGAGTATAACAAATGCCCCATGATCGAGTATAACAAAGTCCCATGATCGAGTATAACAAAGTCCCCTCATCGAATTTAACAAAGTCCCCTGATCGAGTATAAGAATGTCCCCTGATCGAGTAGAACAAAGTCCCCTCATCGAGTATAACAAAGTCCCCTGATCGAGTATAACAAAATCCCTGATCGAGTATAATAATGTCCCATGATCGAGTATAACAAAGTCCCCTCATTGAATATAACAAAGTCCCCTGATCATGTATAAGAAAGTCCCCTGATCGAGTAGAACAAAGTCCCCTCATCGAGTATAACAAAGGCCCCTCATCGAGTATAACTAAGTCCCATGATCGAGTATAACAAAGTCCCCTCATCGAATATAACAAAGTCCCCTGATCGAGTAAAACAAAGTCCCCTGATCGAGTATAACAGAGTCCCCTCAACGATTATAACAAAGGCCCCTCATCGAATATAACAAAGTCCCCTGATCGAGTATAACAAAGTCCCCTGATCGAGTATAACAAAGTCCCCTGATCGAGTATAACAAAGTACCCTGATTGAGTATAAGAAAGGCCCCTGATCGAGTTTAACAAAAGCCCTTGATCGAGTATAACAAAGTCCCCTGGTCGAGTATAACAAAGGCCCCTGATCGAATATAACAAAGGCGCCTGAACGAGTATAACAAAGGCCTTGATCGAGTATAACAAAGTTCCCTTATCAAGTATAACAAAGCCCCTGGATCGAATATAATAAACTCCCCCTGATCGAGAATAACAAAGTCCCCTGATCGAGTATAACAAAGGCCCTTGATCGAGCATAACAAACTCCCATGGTCGAGTATAACAAAGTCCCCTGATCGAATATAACAAAGTCCCCTGATCGAGTATAACAAAGTCTCCTCATCGAGTTTAACAAAGTCCTCTAATCGAGAATAACAAAGGCCCCTAATCGAGTATAACAAAGGCCCCTCATCGAGTATAACAAGGGCCCCTGATCGAGTATAACAAAGTCTCCTGATCGAGTTTAACAAAGTCCTCTAATCGAGAATAACAAAGGCCTTTGATCAAGTTTAACAAAGGCCCCTGTTCGAGTATAACAAAGGCCTCTAAAAGAGTAAAACAAAGGCCACTTTTCGAGTATAACAAAGTCCCCTGATCGAATATTACAGAGTCCCCTGATCGAGCATAACAGAGTCCCCTCATCGAGTATAACAAAGGCCACTCATCGAGTATAACAAAGTCCCATGATCCAGTATAACAAAGTCCCCTTATCGAACATAACAAAATCCCCTGATCGAGTACAACAAAGTCCCCTGATCCAGTATAACAACGGCACCTAATCGAGTATGGCAAAGTCCCCTGATCGAGTATAACAGAGTCCCCTGGTCGAGTATAACAAACTGCCCTAATCGAGTGTAACAAAGTCCCCCGATCGAGTATAACAAAGTCCCCTGATCGAGTATAACAAAGGCCTCTGATCGAGTTTAACAAAGGCCCCTCATCGAGTATAACAAAGTCCCCTAGTTGAGTATAACAAAGGCCCCTGATCGAGTTTAACAAAGGCCCCTGATCGAGTATAAAAAAGTCCCCTAGTCGAGTATAACAAATGCCTCTCATCGAGTTTAACAAAGGCCCTTCATCGAGTATAACAAATTCGCCTGATCGAGTATAACAAAGCCCCCTCATCGAGTATAACAAAGTCCCTTGATCGAGTATAACAAAATCCCCTGAACGAGTATAAGAAAGTCCCCTGATCGAGTATAACAAAGTCCCCTGATCGAGTATAACAAAGTCCCCTGATCGAGTAGAACAAAGTCCCCTCATCGAGTATAACAAAGGCCCCTCATCGAGTTTAACAAAGTTCCATGATCGAGTATAACAAAGTCCCCTCATCGAATATAACAAAGTCGCCTGATCGAGTATAACAAAGTTCCCTGATCGAGTATAACAAAGGCCCCTGAACGAGTATAACAAAGGCCCCTGATCGAGTATAACAAAGTTCCATGATCGAGTATAACAAAGTCCCCTCATCGAATATAACAAAGTCACCCTGATCGAGTATAACAAAGTCCCCTGATCGAGTAGAACAAAGGTCCCTGATCGAATATAACAAAGGCGCCTGAACGAGTATAACAAAGGGCCCTGATCGAGTATTTCAAAGTTCCCTGATCGAGTATAACAAAGTCCCCTGATCGAGTATAACAAAGGCCTCTGATCGAGGTTAACAAAGTCCCCTGATCGAGTATAACAAAGTCCCCTCACCGAGTATAACAAAGTCCCCTGATCGAGTATAACAAAGTCCCCTGATCGAGTATAACAAACTCCGCTGGTCGAGAAAACAAAGTCCCCTGATCGAGTATAACAAATGCCCCATGATCGAGTATAATAAAGTCCCATGATCGAGTATAACAAAGCCCCCTCATCGAATATAACAAAGTCCCCTGATCGAGTATAAGAATGTCCCCTGATCGAGTAGAACAAAGTCCCCTCATCGAGTATAACAAAGGCCCCTCATCGAGTATAACAAAGTCCCATGATCGAGTATAACAGAATCCCCTCATCGAGTATAACAAAGGCCCCTCATCGAGTATAACGAAGTCTCCTCATCGAGTTTAACAAAGTCCTCTAATCGAGAATAACAAAGGCCTTTGATCGAGTTTAACAAAGGCCCCTGTTCGAGTATAACAAAGGCCTCTAAAAGAGTATAACAAAGGCCACTTTTCGAGTACAACAAAGTCCCCTGATCGAGTATAACAAAGGCCCCTGATCGAGTATAACAAAGTCTCCTGATCAAGTATAACAGAGTCCCCTGCTCGAGTATAACAGACTGCCCTAATCAAGTGTAACAAAGTCCCCTGATCGAGTATAACAAAGTCCCCTCATCGAATATAACAAAGTCCCCTGATCGAGTGTTACAAAGTCCCCTGATCGAGTATAACAAAGGCCCCTGATCGAGTATAACAAAGTCCCATGATCGAGTATAACAGAGTCCCCTCATCGAATATAACAAAGTCCCCTGATCGAGTATAACAAAGTCCCCTGATCGAGTATAACAAAGTCCCCTGATTGAGTATAACAATGGCCCCTGACCGAGTTTAACAAAAGCCCCTGATCGAGTATAACAAAGTCCCCTGGTCGAGTATAACAAAAGCCCCTGATCGAATATAACAAAGGCGCCTGAACGAGTATAACAAAAGCTCCCTGATCAAGTATAACAAAGGCCCCTCATCGAGTATAACAAAGACCCCTGGTCGAGTATAACAAAGGACCCTGATCGAGTATAACAAAGGCCCCTGATCGAGTATAACAAAGTCCCATGATCGAGTATAACAAAGTCCCCTCATCGAATATAACAAAGTCCCCTGATCGAGTATAACAAAGTCCCCTAATCGAGTAGAGCAAAGTCCCCTCATCGAGTATAAAAAAGACCCCTCATCGAGTGTAACAAAGTCCCATGATCGAGTATAACAAAGTCCCCTCATCGAATATAACAAAGTTCCCTGATCGCGTATAACAAAGTTCCCTGATCGACTATAACAAAGGCCCCTCATCGAGTATAACAAAGTCCCCTCATCGAATATAATAAAGTCCCCTAATCGAGTATAACAAAGTCCCTTGATCGAGTAGAACAAAGTCCCCTCATCGAGTATAACAAAGGCCCCTCATAGAGTATAACAAAGTCCCATGATCGAGTATAAGAAAGTCCCCTGGTCGAGTATAACAAAGGCCCCTGATCGAATATAACAAAGGCGCCTGAACGAGTATAACAAAGGCCCCTGATCGAGTATAACAAAGTTCCCTGATCGAGTATAACAAAGCCCCTGGATCGAATATAATAAAGTCCCCCTGATCGAGAATAACAAAGTCCTCTGATCGAGTATAACAAAGCCCCCTGATCAAGTATAACAAAGGCCCCTGAACGAGTATAACAAAGTCCCCTCATCGAATATAACAAAGTCCCCTGATCGAGTATAACAAAGTCCCCTAATCGAGTAGAGCAAAGTCCCCTCATCGAGTATAACAAAGACCCCTCATCGAGTGTAACAAAGTCCCATGATCGAGTATAACAAAGTCCCCTCATCAAATATAACAAAGTCCCCTGATCGAGTATAACAAAGTTCCCTGATCGACTATAACAAACGCCCCTGATCGAGTATAACAAAGTCCTCTCATCGAATATAACAAAGTCCCCTGATTGCGTATAACAAAGGCCTCTGATCGAGTTTAACAAAGTCCCCTGGTTGAGTATAACAAAGGCCCCTGATCGAGCTTAACAGCGTCTCTGATCGATTATAAAAAGCCACCCCATCGAATATAACAAAGTTCCCTGATCGAGTATAACAAAATCCCCTGAACGAAAAGCAAGAAAGTCCCTGATCGAGTATAAGAAAGTCCCCTGATCGAGTATAACAAGTTCCTCTATCGAAAAGTAACAAAGGTCCTGATCGAGTATAACAAAGGCCCCTGATCGAGTATAACAAAGTCCCATGGATCGAGTATAACAAAGTCCCTCATCGAATATGCGCAACAAAGTCCCCTGGATCGGCATAAATAAAGGCCCTCATCGAAAGTGTAATAAAGCCCCAAGGATCGAGTATAACAAAGTCCCCTCATCGAATATAACAAATTCCTTGATCGAGTATAGCAACAAAGTTCCCTGATCGAGTAAAAACAAAGGCCCTGATCGAAAGTATAACAGCGTCACTGATCGGTATAACAATGTCCCATGATCGAGTATAACAAAGTCCCCTCATCGAATATAACAAAGTCCCCTGATCGAGTATAACAAAGTCCCCTGATCGAAAATAACAAAGTCCCCTGATTGAGTATAACAAAGGCCTCTGACCGAGTTTAACAAAAGCCCCTGATCGAGTATAACAAAGTCCCCTGGTCGAGTATAACGAGGCCCCAGATCGAATATAACAAAGGCGCCTGAACGAGTATATCAAAGGTCCCTGATCAAGTATAACAAAGGCCCCTGATCGAGTATAACAAAGACCCCTGGTCGAGTATAACAAAGGCCCCTGATCGAGTATAACAAAGGCCGCTGATCGAGTATAACAAAGTCCCATGATCGAATATAACAAAGTCCCCTTATTGAATATAACAAAGTCCCCTGATCGAGTATAACAAAGTCCCCTAATCGAGTAGAGAAAAGTCCCCTCATCGAGTATAACAAAGACCCGTCATCGAGTGTAACAAAGTCCCATGATCGAGTATAACAAAGTCCCCTCATCGAATATACCAAAGGGTCCTGATCGAGTATAACAAAGTTCCCTGATCGACTATAACAAAGGCCCTTGATCGAGTATAACAAAGTCCCCTCATCGAATATAACAAAGTCCCCTGATCGAGTATATCAAAGTCCCTTGATCGAGTAGAACAAAGTCCCCTCATCGAGTATAACAAAGGCCCCTCATCGAGTATAACAAAGTCCCATGATCGAGTATAACAAAGTCGCCTGTTCGAGTATAACAAAGGCCCCTGATCGAATATAACAAAGGCGCCTGAACGAGTATAACAAAGGCCCCTGA
>NW_024743491.1:0-9035 GCF_018991925.1 Homarus americanus
CCTCTGTGACTTCGGTTAATCCATCTTCAGTGTCCGGTTATACCCTTCTTGTGACCCGTTATACCTCTTCCTGTGTCCGGTTATACCCTTCTTGTGACCCGTTATACCTCTTCCTGTATCGGGTTATACCCCTTCATGTGACCCGTTATACCTCTTCCTGTGTCCGGTTATACCCCCTCATGTGACCCGTTATACCTCCTCCTGTGCCTCGGTTATACCCCTTCATGTGACCCGTTATACCTCTTCCTGTGTCCGGTTATACCCCTTCATGTGACCCGTTACCCCCCTCCTGTGTCCGGTTATACCCCTCCTGTGTCCGGTTATACCTTCAGTGTCCGGTTATACCCTTCTTGTGACCCGTTATACCTCCTCCTGTATCGGGTTATACCCCTTCATGTGACCCGTTATACCTCCTCCTGTGTCCGGTTATACCCCTTCATGTGACCCGTTATACCTCCTCCTGTGTCCGGTTATACCCCTTCATGTGACCCGTTATACCTCCTCCTGTGTCCGGTTATACCCCTTCATGTGACCCGTTATACCTCTTCCTGTGTCCGGTTATACCCCCTCTTGTGACCCGTTATATTCTCCTCCTGTATCGGGTTATACCTCATGACCCGTTATACCTCTTCCTGTGTCCGGTTATACCCCCTCATGTGACCCGTTATACCCCCTCCTGTATCGGGTTATACCCCTTCATGTGACCCGTTATACCTCTTCCTGTGTCCGGTTATACCCCCTCATGTGACCCGTTATACCCCCTCCTGTATCGGGTTATACCCCGTCATGTGACTCGTTATACTCCCTCCTGTATCGGGTTATACCCCTTCATGTGACCCGTTATGCCTCCTCCTGTATCGGGTTATACCCCGTCATGTGACTCGTTATACCCCCTCCTGTATCGGGTTATACCCCTTCATGTGACCCGTTATACCTCCTTCCCAGTCCGGTTATACCCCTCATGTGACCCGTTATACCTCCTCCTGTGTCCCGTTATACCCCCTCATGTGACCCGTTATACCTCCTCCTGTGTCCGGTTATACCCCCTCCTGTATCGGGTTATACCTCTTCATGTGACCCGTTATACCTCCTCCTGTGTCCGGTTATACCCCTTCATGTGACCCGTTATACCTCCTCCTATGTCCCGTTATATCCCCTCATGTGACCCGTTATACCTCTTCCTGTGACCCGTTATACCCCCTCCTCTATCGGGTTATACCCCTTCATGTGACCCGTTATACCTCCTCCTGTGTCCGGTTATACCCCTTCATGTGACCCGTTATACCTCCTCCTGTGTCCGGTTATAACCCCTCATGTGACCCGTTATACCTCTTCCTGTGTCCCGTTATAACCCCTCATGTGACCCGTTATACCCCCTCATGTGACCCGTTATACCCCCTCCTGTATCGGGTTATACCCCTTCATGTGACCCGTTATACCTCCTCCTGTGCCTCGGTTATAACCCAACTATGAGCGGCAGTAACCATGACTGTTATCATTACATTACAGAAAAGGTGATAGTGATAATAACTTTCCCTGGCGCAATGTTGCAGGTATATATACAGTTTTAAATACCATGTGACCCAAACGTTCACTTGCAATAATACTGAAAAAACTATTTTTAGTTCGTATATTGGAAACAAATATATTTATGATATTACTGTGTATATAATATATAAATGTTTTACACACACGTCAAAGTGACACCAGGATACAAGACTCGTGGCTCTTATGGTTACTGGGGCCAGATTTCAGCATCAATAATCTGTGTATGTCTTCCCGTTCAAGAATATAATTTAAACTAAACTAGACTAGAATTCAGAATAACATAGCAAATTAAATTACCGTATACAATTAACTTCAATGCATGTATACCATGTTGGTTTCCTAGTGGCTACTGTACTTGCATATTATATTAAGCACGTGTTATTGTTGAAAATTTGTTGGTGTATTAAGGGAATTACCCGGGCACAGGTCCCTGACCCACATGGGGCCTGGGGGGGTGGGGGGGGGGTAACAAAAGGCAAAAACAAATTGCATTATAAAAAAATGCTGAAATAAAACAAAAACAAAAACAAACAGATCAGGAGTGACAAACGATAAATATGTTGTGTTGTAAGAGAAACAGTTGAGACCCTTCAGCTGTGTGTAAATGAGGTAGAAAGTCAGTCAAGATCAGCAAACTAGGACTTGGTCACAATACTGTTACTATTAAGATTTAGCTCATAGATGTTCACTATCTCTGGCTGAAATGTGGCATGGATATGAGCATGTACTTCAGAAGTGTTCGGAAGGTAATATTTTAGGAGGATGGACCTCCACTGCCAAAGGTGGATATCTCCTTCAACAAAAACACGTCTGAGTTGGTGGCAGACTCAGACCTAAAAGTGGGTCCCTTGTATCCCACTGCAGTTTTTAATACAGAGAACTGATGTTTGGTAACTGCCTTGTCGTGGTGAGGAGCTTCAGTTCTCTCGATCTAATAATCACTTTTGGTGGGTGTTTGTTGACACTGGTAGGACCACCATGGCGAACTGGTTCCTGATGAGGTTCTTAAGTGGAATTTATTTTTACACAAGAGACAGTGAACGACTCAAAATTATGAAGTCTGTCTCTGAGTCACTTGTTTCGTGCACTTTAGATATATCAGAAACACCACCATACAAAACTACCACGAAAAGTCTGAATGAATAACGTTGAACTCTATATCATCCTTACCTACAAGATCCTCAAGTGTAGATGTCAAATATTGCCAGTAGTGGCAAGAGCATTTTCTCCACAACTGTACGGAATATTGAGAAGCTTTTGCGTTAGTGAGAGCTAAAAGCTTGGAGAGACCAGTAAGTTGTCTCGGGTCGTTTCCTTCAACTGGTAAGAGGTGAGGGCGAGAGAGCAGGACTGGTCAACTAAATCGTGGACCAGTCTTGCCATACTTGTGACACTGATCGTATTTCTTTAATCTTTTCGTTCCATTTGCGACCACATGTTTACGACCTCACGATTGTCTGAACTTCTGTTCGACTTTTGGAAACTACGACTACTTGTACACATGTGTCAGAGTTCTCAGTTAAGACTTGGACAACACAATGTTCTGTGGTAAAGAGTACCAAGTATCTTCGTTATAAACAGGTAAAAATATAAGATATGATAAAGTAAAGCATCGACAAGCTACATGTTTTGTCTATTATGATAGTCATCAGGTACGAGTCGATAAATGAGACGTCCAGATATTACCAGGTGCTATCACAGAAACCCTCCAACAACTTGGTGTGTTAAGTGAGGTGCTCTTTGGTTAGGTATATATATATATATATATATATATATATATATATATATATATATATATATATATATATATATATATATATATATATATATATATATATATATATATGTGTGTGTGTATATATACATACAAGTTGCTGGTCCAGTCCAGTCCAGTCCAGTATACTGTACGTGTCAGAAAACAGAGGAGGACAAGCGATCTCGGGCCCTTCGTGCCCGGTGAAATTTGAACGCTTGTGCTTGGCTAGCGTACAGCGAATGAGGGTGCGGCAAGTCTGTAGACCTGCATGGTTAATTCGGGTGCGCCAAGTCCGTAGACTTGCATCGTTTTCCATCGTAAATAAAATTGTTAATTAATTCCTTCCTAAAGAAATCATCGACATGATACCAGGTTTGTTCTATTTTACGAATTTTTTGCGATTTTTCCACCAAGTTTGATGAAAAAATATTGTGCCGTTTCGGCTACCCAGAACATATACACATGGCTAGTCCTATAGTATCTTAGACAAGTGAGTGTGGGCCCTTCGTGCCCGGTGGCGAGTCCGGTGGTACAGTTTACGAGGCGTGAAAGTTCGAACGTGCTTGGCTAGCGTACAGCGACATCGTTTTCCAGATGGTCGTGGTTATTATAATTATGGTCGTGATTGTTATAATCATGGTCTTGGTTGTTACAATCATGGTCGTGGTTATTATAATCATAGTCGTGGTTATGATCATAGTCGTGGATGTTATAATCATGGTCGTGGTTGTTATATTCATGGTCGTGCTTGTTATAATTATATTCGTGGTTCTTATAATCATGGTCGTGGTTGATATAATCGTGGTCGTGATTATTATAATCATGGTCGTGGTTGATATAATCATGGTCGTCATTGTTATAATCATGGTCGTGGTTATATTCATGGTCCTGCTTGTTATAATCATGGTCGTGATTGTTATAATCATAGCCGTGGTTGTTATAATCATTATCGTGTTTGTTATAATCATAGTCATAGTCATGGTTCTTATAATCATGGTAATGGTTGTTATAATCATAGTCCTGGTTGTTATAATCATGGTCGTTATTATCGTGGTCGTGGTTGTTATAATTATAGTCGTGGTTGATATAATCATAGTCGTGTTTGTTATAGTCATAGTCGTGGTTGTTATAATCATAGCCGTGGTTGTTATAATCATAGTCCTGGTTAGTAGGTACTGTAAGTATCTAATGCTATAAGATGAATTGTGTCATGGGAGGAGATCAGCTAAACTAATGGCCCATCACTTTTTGAGGCTGAATTTTAGTGTATATAAACAGAAAATGTTCAATTTCATCATGCAACACTTTTGCTAGGTAAATTTGGCGTGAAATTGTATCAGAAAATCTGTAATACAGCTGCATTAATTGCATTTACAATTAAATAGTGAACATTGCTTTCTGACTTCATTCTTTAACAGCCCAACTAACAATATTTTTTTCTGTTTCAGATTCTGATGCATTTACAAGTTGATAATATTTGCGATGGCTGCTTGTGTCAGGACGAGGAACCAAAAATCCAGCCATCTCAGTCACTATCTTGGGTCTGGGAGAGAGCTCCTGAAGTCGGAGTTGCCTACATTGAGAGATGCTTTGAGATACGGTGCTTTAATCAGGCAAATCAGTGAAAAGAACCAAAGAACTTACACAAACAAAGACATTGCCAGTGATATGACCAAAGCTGTCTTGGCACAGTACACTCTGGCTAACGCTCAGTTCAAGCCTCCAGTCATAACAAGTCAGAAGAAGATTAGTGAGAGACTGCTAGCCAGTTGGGAAAAGGCAAGAAATATCTCTCTTGGGAAGGCTGCACAGTTGCGGAACAGCTTTGCCAAGCAACTGGACCAGTTGACGACATAATTACTGCAAGTGCCCAGTTGTTTCTCTGTCCTGAGTTTGGATGCGATCGTGACTGTAAATCCGAGGCCCACATCTCCTGTGTTTGCAAGCGTGAACTGAAGATTCCTGTGATCGAACTGGCATTTGTCAAAGCACAGAGAGAGAAGACTGGCAGTATAGGGGCTCTCATGATTTCTAGCCAAGATATTCCGGAGTCCAAGAGACAGGAGGCTGCCACAGAGAGACAGAAGAGGAAAAGAGTTGCCGAGGAAAAGAGACTTGAGAAGGCCCAGGGTGAGGTAAAAAAGGCCGATGATTGGAGTCAAGCTGATTCAGGATTGTGACTTCCCATAGCTTCAGTCAAGTGCTGACAGGAGAATGGTGACTTTGTCCCTAACCCAGAAAATAATGATCCCAAACCTTGGGCATAAGATAAGATTCGAAATAGGAAAGATATCCCGAGCATAGCTCTGGCCAGCATGCGACACCACACTGGTCTCAGAGAAACTGCAGAGATAGCAACAGCTGCCTGGATTGACGGTGGTTTGACAACACCTGATGATGTTCACCTGGTGATAGATCATAACAAAGTAAGGAGAGCTCGGGAGAAACTTGTCAGTAACCTAGAAGAGGAGTTTGATAAGGGGATAAGAGAAAATGGAATCAATTGTTTGTTCTTTGATGGGAGAAGGGATGACACTAAAGTGTTCATGAAAGTTGGAGATTATGACAAGTTGTTCCCTGCCATGGTGAAGGAGGAACACTACTCCTGCTGCAGTGAACCAGGAGGGAAGTATTTGTGGCATTTCACTCCAAAGAAAGATGACATCAGGAAACCAGCTGAGATAGTGGCAGATAACATTGTGAACTGGCTCAGAGAGAGGAACGTAGACCAGACCCTGCAGGCCATTGGAGGGGACAGCACCAACACGAACACAGGGTGGCAAGGGGGGGTCATGCAGTGGATAGAGCGGAAGATTGGGAGGAAGCTGGTCTGGATTGTTTGTGACCTCCACACCAACGAGTTGCCACTCAGACATCTGATCCAGGAGCTGGATGGCAAGACTCTTTCAAACAACAGATGGTCTGGTCCTCTTGGCAAGATGCTGGACTCTGCCACTGAGTTAGAAATAAATCCGAGCTTTGAAAAAAATCACAGTTGGCCCTCCACTCGTTGAGCTTGCACATACTGTCATTGACGACCTGAGTACTGACCAGTACTATGGTTACATGATTTGCAGTGCCATCAAAACTGGGGTCATGCCTACAGTAGACTTGCTTACCTGCAGATGGGTCAGTCTACATTCTAGGTGGCTCCACAACGGCTCTCAGGTTCTGCAGAATTTGGGTCGCTCATCATAAACTGAAAGGGAACCAGCTTCACAACCTGAGACTTATTGTCCAATTCATCGTGAGTGTCTACTTGCCAAATTGGTTCAACACCAAGGTCAAGTCATCGTTCTCCGAAGGTCCGAGGCATGTTCTCTTCCAACTTGAGCTCCTGAGGAGTCAGCCAAGGAAGGTTGTTCAGATTGTGGAGCAGACTGTGAGGAGATCTTCCTGGCATGCTCATCCCGAGGCAGTTCTGCAGACAATGCTCTGCAGTAAGGATGAGGAGGATATGAGACTTATGAGAGGATCTGGGCATGACGAATCAGTTGGTGACGATTCCTTCAGGGTCAGGAAGACTCCTGAAGTCAATCTAGGTGCCAAGACCCTCACTGATCTCATAGATCTGGATAACATCCAGGCTGGCAGTGAGCCCCCTCTTACCTGCAGCCTCACCATTGTTCAAGTCAGAGCTTTCCTGGACAACCCCATGCATGTCCCTGCCTGGCCCTCGCACACCCAGAGTATAGAGCGTTGTGTACAGCAAGTGAGCGAGGCCAGCAGTCACCTGTACAGCCAGGAGAGGAGGGAAGGCTACATCCGAGCTCAGGTGGTCAGCAGGGAGGTGATGAGTAGAAACAGAAGCAAGAAAGACATGTTCTCTATGGTGTGCAGCAACACCGGGTCGTAGTAGTAAAACCGGTTTTTGTATTTGATGATTTTGTTTCTAAAGGAATATTAAATTTAATAAATGTGTCAAGATCATTCGTTTCACTATTCTGGATCATTTTCATCCTAATAAATTAACCTGATACATTTACTTTACTTTAAATAAGCTATTTAGTGGTGTTGGTAAAAGGGTGGAAATACTGAATTTTCATAAGATTTCAAGTTAAAATTTACCTCGCAAAAAATGAAAACTTTTCAAATCTGAAGATATCACATGATTCTGCACATAGAACTACATCATTAATACCATGGGCCGATTTTTCAAACTCAAAAAAAAAAAATTCGCCTCCGTATGACACACCCTACGATAGGAAGGAATAGAATAAAATTTAGAATAATTAGTTAAAGAAATATTCGCCATAAGGAGAGGGTAAAATCATAAAAAAAAAATTATTATGAATCACCGATGATCATTCCGAGATAAATTATATTATGAAGAGAAGTGACCTTGATTCTGGTTAGATTAGTCACCATCCGCTTAAGTCATCACCTGTGTTAAGTCATCATAGTCATCATGCGCGTTAGTCAGTTCTAGGCCCATCTCACACGACTGACCGACCATCGATGTTCTTTCCGCGCGAGGGTGTTACTTTTTAATGCATATTATTATTTACGCTGGTGGATGTAAGACCAGCTACCCTCACTGACGCAGCTATGGTCAATTTGGTGTTATTCTTGTTTATAAATGACTTCTAATCTGTCTCAAGTCTGTCCGTCCTGTCTATTATCATCCCAACTGCCTGTGAGGGAGTTGATCCTGTAGGTGCAGCAGCAGCAGCAGGTGGTGGTGATGGACTGTGGGCGAGTTGATCCTGTAGGTGCAGCAGGTGGTGGTGGTGGACTGTTGGGGAGTTGATCCTGTAGGTGCAGCAGCAGCAGCAGGTGGTGTTGGTGGACTGTGGGGGAGTTGATCCTGTAGATGCAGCAGCAGCAGCAGGTGGTGGTGGTGGACTGTGGGGGAGTTGATCCTGTAGCTGCAGCATTAGCAACAGGTGCTGGTGGTTGACTGTGGGGGAGTTGATGCTGTAGGTTCAGCAGCAGCAACAGCAGCAGCAGCAGGTGGTGGTGGTGGCCTGTGGGGGAGTTGATCCTGTAGCTGCAGCATTAGCAACAGGTGCTGGTGGTTGACTGTGGGGGAGTTGATGCTGTAGGTTCATCAGCAGCATCAGCGACAGCAGCAGCAGCAGGTGGTGGTAGTGGACTGTGGGGGAGTTGATCCTGTAGGTGCAGCAGCAGCAGGTGGTGACGGTGGACTGTAGGGGAGTTGATCCTGTAGGTGCAGCAGCAGCAGGTGGTGGTAGTGGACTGTGGGTGAGTTGATCCTCTAGGTGCAGCAGCAGCAGCAGGTGGTGGTGGTGGTGGACTGTGGGGAGTTGATCCTGGGTGCAGCAGCAGCAGGTGGTGGTGATGGTGGACTGTGGGGGATTGATCTGGCGGTGCAGCAGCAGCAGGTGGTGGTGGTGGACTGTGGGGGAGGTGATCCTGTAGGTGCAGCAGCAGGTGGTGGTGGACTGTGGGGTAGTTGATCCTGTAGGTGCAGCTGAAGAGTGGTGGTAGACTGTGGGGGAGTTGATTCCTTATGTGCAGCAGCAACAACAGCAGCAGCAACAGGTGATGGTGGTTGACTGTGCGGGAGTTGATCCTGTAGGTGCAGCAGCAACAGCAGGTGGTGGTGGTGGACTATGGGGGAGGTAATCCTTTAAGTGCAGCAGCAGAAGGTGGTGGTGGTGGACTGTGGTGGATGTAATCCTGTAGGTGCAGCAGCAGGGTGATGGTGGTGGACTGTGGGGGAGTTGATCCTGTAGGTGCAGCAGCAGCAGGTAGTGATGGTGGACTG
>NW_024743492.1:0-23866 GCF_018991925.1 Homarus americanus
AGTCCAATTTTCTGAGATGAATCATTCGAGGAAAGATTCATCGTGATTTTCGCACTCTCCAGTGATATGTGAACATTCTATAAGAAATTCACACCTCTCCCATATCCTTGCTAAGAAAAATATCCGAGTCCAATTTTCTGAGATGAATCCTTCGAGGAAAGATTCATCGTGATTTTCGCACTCTCCAGTCATATATGAACATTCTATAAGAAATTCACACCTCTCGCATATCCTTGCTAGGAAAAAATGATTTCTCCCAAAAAAAATCCGAGTCCAATTTTTTGAGATGAATCCTTCGAGGAAAGATTCATCGTGATTTTTGCACTCTCCAGTGATATGTGAACATTCTATAAGAAATTCACACCTCTCCCATAACCTTGCAAAGAAAAAATTATTTCTCCCAAAAAAACCCTAGTCCAATTTTCTGAGATGAATCCTTCGAGGAAAGATTCATCGTGATTTTCGCACTCTCCAGTGATATGTGAACATTCTATAAGAAATTCACACCTCTCCCTTAACCTTGCTAAGAAAAAATGATTTCTCCCAAAAAAATCCGAGTCTAATTTTCTGAGATGAATCATTCGAGGAAAGATTCATCGTGATTTTCGCACTCTCCAGTGATATGTGAACATTCTAAAAGATATTCACACCTCTCCCATATGCTTGCTAAGAAAAAAATCCGAGTCCAATTTTCTGAGATGAATCCTTCGAGGAAAGATTCATCGTGATTTTCGCACTCTCCAGTGATATGTGAACATTCTATAAGAAATTCACACCTCTCCCATAAACTTGCTAAGAAAAATGATTTCTCCCAAAAAAAACCGAGTCCAATTTTTCTGAGATGAATCCTTCGAGGAAAGATTCATCGTGATTTTCGCAATCTCCAGTGATATGTGAACATTCTAAAAGAAATTTACACCTCTCCCATAACCTTGCTAAGAAAAAATGATTTCTCCCCAAAAAAAATCCGAGTCCAATTTTCTGAGATGAATCCTTCGAGGAAAGATTCATCGTGATTTTCGCACTCTCCAGTGATATGTGAACATTCTTTAAGAAATTCACACCTCTCCCATAACCTTGCTAAGAAAAAATGATTTCCCCCCAAAAAAATCCGAGTCCAATTTTCTGAGATGAATCATGCGAGGAAAGATTCATCATGATTTTCGCACTCTCCAGTGTTATGTGAACATTCTTTAAGAAATTCACACCTCTCCCATAACCTTGCTAAGAAAAAATGATTTCTCCCAATAAAAATCCGAGTCCAATTTTCTGAGATGAATCCTTCGAGGAAAGATTCATCGTGATTTTCGCACTCTCCAGTGATATGTGAACATTCTTTAAGAAATTCACAACCTCTCCCAAAACCTTGCTAAGAAAAAATGATTTCTCCCCAAAAAAATCCGAGTCCAATTTTCTGAGATGAATCATTCGAGGAAAGATTCATCGTGATTTTCGCACTCTCCAGTGATATGTGAACATTCTATAAAAAATTCACACCTCTCCCATAACCTTGCTAAGAAAAAATGATTTCTCCCAAAAAAAAACCCTAGTCCAATTTTCTGAGATGAATCCTTCGAGGAAAGATTCATCGTGATTTTCGGACTCTCCAGTGATATGTGAACATTCTATAAGAATTTCACACCTCTCCCATATCCTTGCTAAGAAAAAAATCCGAGTCCAATTTTCTGAGATGAATCCTTCGAGGAAATATTCATCGTGATTTTCGCACTCTCCAGTGATATGTGAACATTCAATATGAAATTCACACCTCTCCCATAACCTTGCTAAGAAAAAATTATTTCTCCCCAAAAAAACCCTAGTCCAATTTTCTGAGATGAATCCTTCGAGGAAAGATTCATCGTGATTTTCGCTCTCTCTAGTGATATGTGAACATTCTATAAGAAATTCACACCTCTCCCATAACCTTGCTAAGAAAAAATGATTTCGCCCCAAAAAAATTCGAGTCCAATTTTTCTGGGAATTAGATCATTAGGAAAAGATTCATCGTGATTTTCGCACTCTCAGTGATATGTAGACATTTCTATAAGAAATTCACACACCTCTCCATATGCTTGCTAAAGAAAAATCCGAGTCCAATTTTCTGAGATGAATCATTCGAGGAAAGATTCATCGTGATTTTCGCACTCTCCAGTGATATGTGATCATTCTATAAGAAATTCACACCTCTCCCATATGCTTGCTAAGAAAAAAATCCGAGTCCAATTTCCTGAGATGAATCCTTCGAGGAAAGATTCATCATGATTTTCGCACTCTCCAGTGATATGTGAACATTCTATAAGAAATTCACACCTCTCCCATATCCTTGCTAAGAAAAAATTATTTCTCCCCAAAAAAATCCGAGTCCAATTTTCTGAGATGAATCCTTCGAGGAAAGATTCATCGTGATTTTCGCACTCTATAGTGATATGTGAACATTCTATAAGAAATTCACACCTTTCCCATAACCTTGCTAAGAAAAAATGATTTCTCCCCAAAAAAATTCGAGTCCAATTTTCTAAGATGAATCATTCGAGGAAAGATTCATCGTGATTTTCGCACTCTCCAGTGATATGTGAACATTCTATAAGAAATTCACACCTCTCCCATAACCTTGCTAAGAAAAAATGATTTCTCCCCAAAAAAATCCTAGTCCAATTTTCTAAGATGAATCCTTCGAGGAAAGATTCATCGTGATTTCGCACTCTCAGTGATATGTGAACATACTATAAAAGAAATTCACACCTCTCCACATAACCTTGCTAAGAAAAAATCCGGGCCAATTTTCTGAGATAGATCCTTCGAGGAAAAGATTCATCGTAATTTTTCGCACTCTCCAGTGATATGTGAACATTCTAAAAGAAATTTACACCTCTCCCATAACCTTGCTAAGAAAAATGATTTCTCCCCAAAAAAATCCGAGTCCAATTTTCTGAGATGAATCATTCGAGGAAAGATTCATCGTAATTTTCGCACTCTCCAGTGATATGTGAACATTCTATAAGAAATTCACACCTCTCCCATAACCTTGCTAAGAAAAATGATTTCTCCCCAAAAATATCCGAGTCCAATTTTCTGAGATGAATCCTTCGAGGAAAGATTCATCGTGATTTTCGCACTCTCCAGTGATATGTGAACATTCTATAAGAAATTCACACCTCTCCCATAACCTTGCTAAGAAAAATGATTTCTCCCCAAAAAAAATCCGAGTCCAATTTTCTGAGATGAATCCTTCGAGGAAAGATTCATCGTGATTTTCGCACTCTCCAGTGATATGTGAATATTCTATGAGAAATTCACACCTCTCCCATAAACTTGCTAAGAAAAATGATTTCTCCCAAAAAAATCTAGTCAATTTTCAGGATGGATCTTCGAGGAAAGGTGCATCGTGATTTCGCACTCTCCAGTGATATGTGAACATTCTGAAATTCACACCTCTCCCATAACCTTGCTAAGAAAAATGATTTCTCCCCAAAAAATCCGAGTCCAATTTCCTGAGATGAATCATTCGAGGAAAGATTCATCGTGATTTTCGCACTCTCCAGTGATTTGTGAACATTCTATAAGAAATTCACACCTCTCCCATATCCTTGCTAAGAAAAATATCCGAGTCCAATTTTCTGAGATGAATCCTTCGAGGAAAGATTCATCGTGATTTTCGCACTCTCCAGTGATATGTCAACATTCTTTAAGAAATTCACACCTCTCCCATAACCTTGCTAAGAAAAAATGATTTCTCCCAAATAAAATCCGAGTCCAATTTTCTGAGATGAATCATTCGAGGAAAGATTCATCGTGATTTTTGCACTCTCCAGTGATTTGTGAACATTCTATAAGAAATTCACACCTCTCCCATAACCTTGCTAAGAAAAAATGATTTTTCCCAAAAAAAACCCTAGTCCAATTTTCTGAGATGAATCCTACGAGGAAAGATTCATCGTTATTTTCGCACTCTCCAGTGATATGTGAACATTCTATATGAAATTCACACCTCTCCCATATCCTTGCTAAGAAAAATATCCGAGTCCAATTTTCTAAGATGAATCCTTCGAGGAAAGATTCATCGTGATTTTCGCACTCTCCAGTCATATGTGAACATTCTATACGAAATTCACACCTCTCCCATATCCTTGCTAAGAAAAAATGATTTCTCCCAAAAAAAATCCGAGTCAAATTTCTGAGATGAATCCTTCGAGGAAAGATTCATCGTGATTTTCGCACTCTCCAGTGATATGTGAACATTCTATAAGAAATTCACACCTCTCCCATAACCTTGCTAAGAAAAAATGATTTCTCCCCAAAAAAATCCGAGTCCAATTTTCTGAGATGAATCCTTCGAGGAAAGATTCATCGTGATTTTCGCACTCTCCAGTGATATGTGAACATTCTTTAAGAAATTCACACCTCTCCCATAACCTTGCTTAAAAAAAATTTATTTCTCCCAAAAAAAATCCGAGTCCAATTTTCTGAGATGAATCATTCGAGGAAAGATTCATCGTGATTTTCGCACTCTCCAGTGTTATGTGAACATTCTATACGAAATTCACACCTCTCCCATAACCTTGCTAAGAAAAAATGATTTCTCCCCAAAAAAACCCTAGTCCAATTTTCTGAGATGAGTCCTTCGAGGAAAGATTCATCGTGATTTTCGCACTCTCCAGTGATATGTGAACATTCTATAAGAAATTCACACCTCTCCCATAACCTTGCTAAGAACAAATGATTTCTCCCAAAAAAATCCGAGTCCAATTTTCTGAGATGAATCATTCGAGGAAAGATTCATCGTGATTTTCGCACTCTCCAGTGATATATGAACATTCTATAAGAAATTCACACCTCTTCCATATCCTTGCTAAGAAAAATATCCGAGTCCAATTTTCTGAGATGAATCCTTCGAGGAAAGATTCATCGTGATTTTCGCACTCTCCAGTCATATGTGAACATTCTATAAGAAATTCACACCTCTCCCATATCCTTGCTAAGAAAAAATGATTTCTCCCCAAAAAAACCCGAGTCCAATTTTCTGAGATGAATCCTTCGAGGAAAGATTCATCATGATTTTCGCACTCTCCAGTGATATGTGAACATTCTTTAAGAAATTCACACCTCTCCCATAACCTTGCTAAGAAAAAATGATTTCTCCCAAAAAAAATCCGAGTCCAATTTTCTGAGATGAATCCTTCGAGGAAAGATTCATCGTGATTTTCGCACTCTCCAGTGATATGTGAACATTCTATAAGAAATTCACACCTCTCCCATAACCTTGCTAAGAAAAAATGATTTCTCCCAAAAAAATCCTAGTCCAATTTTCTGAGATGAATCCTTCGAGGAAAGATTCATCGTGATTTTCGCACTCTCCAGTGATATGTGAACATTCTATAAGAAATTCACACCTCTCCCATATCCTTGCTAAGAAAAATATCCGAGTCCAATTTTCTGAGATGAATCCTTCGAGGAAAGATTCATCGTGATTTTCGCACTCTCCAGTCATTTGTGAACATTCTATAAGAAATTCACACCTCTCCCATATCCTTGCTAAGAAAAATATCCGAGTCCAATTTTCTGAGATGAATCCTACGAGGAAAGATTCATCGTGATTTTCGCACTCTCCAGTGATATGTGAACATTCTTTAAGAAATTCACACCTCTCCCATAACCTTGCTTTAAAAAAATTTATTTCTCCCAAAAAAAATCCGAGTCCAATTTTCTGAGATGAATCATTCGAGGAAAGATTCATCGTGATTTTCGCACTCTCCAGTGTTATGTGAACATTCTTTTGTAAATTCACACCTCTCCCATAACCTTGCTAAGAAAAAATGATTTCTCCCAAAAAAAATCCGAGTCCAATTTTCTGAGATGAATCATTCGAGGAAAGATTCATCGTGATTTTCGCACTCTCCAGTGTTATGTGAACATTCTATAAAAAATTCACACCTCTCCCATAACCTTGCTAAGAAAAAATGATTTCTCCCAAAAAAAACCCTAGTCCAATTTTCTGAGATGAATCCTTCGACGATAGATTCATCGTGATTTTCGTACTCTCCAGTGATATGTGAACATTCTATAAGAAATTCCCACCTCTCCCATAACCTTGCTAAGAAAAAATGATTTCTCCCAAAAATATCAGAGTCCAATTTTCTGAGATGAATCATTCGAGGAAAGATTCATCGTGATTTTCGCACTCTCCAGTGATATGTGAACATTCTATAAGAAATTCACACCTCTCCCATATCCTTGCTAAGAAATATATCCGAGTCCAATTTTCTGAGATGAATCCTTCGAGGAAAGATTCATCGTGATTTTCGCACTCTCCAGTCATATGTGAACATTCTATAAGAAATTCACACCTCTCGCATATCCTTGCTAGGAAAAAATGATTTCTCCCAAAAAAAATCCGAGTCCAATTTTCTGAGATGAATCCTTCGAGGAAAGATTCATCGTGATTTTTGCACTCTCCAGTGATATGTGAACATTCTATAAGAAATTCACACCTCTCCCATAACCTTGCAAAGAAAAAATGATTTCTCCCAAAAAAACCCTAGTCCAATTTTCTGAGATGAATCCTTCGAGGAAAGATTCATCGTGATTTTCGCACTCTCCAGTGATATGTGAACATTCTATAAGAAATTCACACCTCTCCCATAACCTTGCTAAGAAAAAATGATTTCTCCCAAAAAAATCCGAGTCTAATTTTCAGAGATGAATCATTCGAGGAAAGATTCATCGTCATTTTCGCACTCTCCAGTGATATGTGAACATTCTAAAAGATATTCACACCACTCCCATATGCTTGCTAAGAAAAAAATCCGAGTCCAATTTTCTGAGATGAATCCTTCGAGGAAAGATTCATCGTGATTTTCGCACTCTCCAGTGATATGTGAACATTCAATAAGAAATTCACACCTCTCCCATAACCTTGCTAAGAAAAAATGATTTCTCCCCAAAAAAATCCGAGTCCAATTTTTCTGAGATGAATCCTTCGAGGAAAGATTCATCGTGATTTTCGCACTCTCCAGTGATATGTGAACATTCTATAAGAAATTCACACCTCTCCCATAACCATGCTAAGAAAAAATGATTTCTCCCAAAAAAATCCTAGTCCAATTTTCTGAGATGAATCCTTCGAGGAAAGATTCATCGTGATTTTCGCACTCTCCAGTGATATGTGAACATTCTTTAAGAAATTCACACCTCTCCCATAACCTTGCTAAGAAAAAATGATTTCCCCCCCAAAAAATCCGAGTCCAATTTTCTGAGATGAATCATGCGAGGAAAGATTCATCATGATTTTCGCACTCTCCAGTGTTATGTGAACATTCTTTAAGAAATTCACACCTCTCCCATAACCTTGCTAAGAAAAAATGATTTCTCCCAATAAAAATCCGAGTCCAATTTTCTGAGATGAATCCTTCGAGGAAAGATTCATCGTGATTTTCGCACTCTCCAGTGATATGTGAACATTCTTTAAGAAATTCACAACCTCTCCCAAAACCTTGCTAAGAAAAAATGATTTCTCCCCAAAAAAATCCGAGTCCAATTTTCTGAGATGAATCATTCGAGGAAAGATTCATCGTGATTTTCGCACTCTCCAGTGATATGTGAACATTCTACTAAAAAGTTTCACACCTCCCATAACGCTAAGAAAATGATTTCTCCCAAAAAAAACCCCTAATTTCTAAAGATGAATCCTTCGAGGAAAAGATTCATCGTGATTTTCAGACTCTCCAGTGATATGTGAACATTCCAGAAATTCACACCTCTCCCATATCCTTATAAGAAAAAATCGAGTCCAATTTTCTGAGATGAATCCTTCGAGAAATGATAATCATGATTTCGCACTCAAGTAATATGTGAACATTCATCAGAAATTCACACTTCTCCCATAACCTTGCTAAGAAAAAATTATTTCTCCCCAAAAAAATCCGAGTCCAATTTTCTGAGATGCATCATTCGAGGAAAGATTCATCGTGATTTTCGCACTCTCAGGTGAAATGTGAACATTCTATAAGAAATTCACACCTCTCCCATAACCTTGCTAAGAAAAATGATTTCTCCCAAAAAAAACCGAGTCCAATTTTCTGAGATGAATCCTTCGAGGAAAGATTCATCGTGATTTTCGCACTCTCCAGTGATATGTGAACATTCTATAAGAAATTCACACCTCTCCCATATGCTTGCTAAGAAAAAAATCCGAGTCCAATTTTCTGAGATGAATCCTTCGAGGAAAGATTCATCGTAATTTTCGCACTCTCCAGTGATATGTGAACATTCTATAAGAAATTCACACCTCTCCCATATCCTTGCTAAGAAAAATATCCGAGTCCAATTTTCTGAGATGAATCCTTCGAGGAAAGATTCATCGTGATTTTCGCACTCTCCAGAGATATGTAAACATTCCATAAGAAATTCACACCTCTCCCATAACCTTGCTAAGAAAAAATGATTTCTCCCAAAAAAATCCGAGTCCAATTTTCTAAGATGAATCCTGAGAGGAAAGATTCATCGTGATTTTCGCTCTCTCTAGTGATATGTGAACATTCTATAAGAAATTCACACCTCTCCCATAACCTTGCTAAGAAAAAATGATTTCGCCCCAAAAAAATTCGAGTCCAATTTTCTAAGATGAATCATTCGAGGAAAGATTCATCGTGATTTTCGCACTCTCCAGTGATATGTGAACATTCTATAAGAAATTCACACCTCTCCCATAACCTTGCTAAGAAAAAATGATTTCTCCCCAAAAAAATCCTAGTCCATTTTTCTGAGATGAATCCTTCGAGGAAAGATTCATCGTGATTTTCGCACTCTCCAGTGATATGTGAACATACTATAAGAAATTCACACCTCTCCCATAACCTTGCTAAGAAAAAAATCCGAGTCCAATTTTCTGAGATGAATCCTTCGAGGAAAGATTCATCGTAATTTTCGCACTCTCCAGTGATATGTGAACATTCTATAAGAAATTCACACCTCTCCCATATCCTTGCTAAGAAAAATATCCGAGTCCAATTTTCTGAGATGAATCCTTCGAGGAAAGATTCATCGTGATTTTCGCACTCTCCAGTGATATGTGAACATTCTATAAGAAATTCACACCTCTCCCATAACCTTGCTAAGAAAAAATGATTTCTCCCAAAAAAATCCGAGTCCAATTTTCTGAGATGAATCCGAGAGGAAAGATTCATCGTGATTTTCGCACTCTCCAGTGATATGTGAACATTCTATAAGAAATTCACACCTCTCCCATAACCTTGCTAAGAAAAAATGATTTCTCCCCAAAAAAATCCGAGTCCAATTTTCTAAGATGAATCATTCGAGGAAAGATTCATCGTGATTTTCGCACTCTCCAGTGATATGTGAACATTCTATAAGAAATTCACACCTCTCCCATAACCTTGCTAAGAAAAAATGATTTCTCCCCAAAAAAATCCTAGTCCAATTTTCTGAGATGAATCCTTCGAGGAAAGATTCATCGTGATTTTCGCACTCTCCAGTGATATGTGAACATTCTATAAGAAATTCACACCTCTCCCATAACCTTGCTAAGAAAAAATGATTTCTCCCCAAAAAATCCGAGTCCAATTTCCTGAGATGAATCATTCGAGGAAAGATTCATCGTGATTTTCGCACTCTCCAGTGATTTGTGAACATTCTATAAGAAATTCACACCTCTCCCATATCCTTGCTAAGAAAAATATCCGAGTCCAATTTTCTGAGATGAATCCTTCGAGGAAAGATTCATCGTGATTTTCGCACTCTCCAGTGATATGTCAACATTCTTTAAGAAATTCACACCTCTCCCATAGCCTTGCTAAGAAAAAATGATTTCTCCCAAATAAAATCCGAGTCCAATTTTCTGAGATGAATCATTCGAGGAAAGATTCATCGTGATTTTTGCACTCTCCAGTGATTTGTGAACATTCTATAAGAAATTCACACCTCTCCCATAACCTTGCTAAGAAAAAATGATTTTTCCCAAAAAAAACCCTAGTCCAATTTTCTGAGATGAATCCTACGAGGAAAGATTCATCGTTATTTTCGCACTCTCCAGTGATATGTGAACATTCTATATGAAATTCACACCTCTCCCATATCCTTGCTAAGAAAAATATCCGAGTCCAATTTTCTAAGATGAATCCTTCGAGGAAAGATTCATCGTGATTTTCGCACTCTCCAGTCATATGTGAACATTCTATACGAAATTCACACCTCTCCCATATCCTTGCTAAGAAAAAATGATTTCTCCCAAAAAAAATCCGAGTCAAATTTCTGAGATGAATCCTTCGAGGAAAGATTCATCGTGATTTTCGCACTCTCCAGTGATATGTGAACATTCTATAAGAAATTCACACCTCTCCCATAACCTTGCTAAGAAAAAATGATTTCTCCCAATAAAAATCCGAGTCCAATTTTCTGAGATGAATCCTTCGAGGAAAGATTCATCATGATTTTCGCACTCTCCAGTGATATGTGAACATTCTTTAAGAAATTCACACCTCTCCCATAACCTTGCTAAGAAAAAATTTATTTCTCCCAAAAAAAATCCGAGTCCAATTTTCTGAGATGAATCATTCGAGGAAAGATTCATCGTGATTTTCGCACTCTCCAGTGTTATGTGAACATTCTATAAGAAATTCACACCTCTCCCATAACCTTGCTAAGAAAAAATGATTTCTCCCCAAAAAAACCCTAGTCCAATTTTCTGAGATGAATCCTTCGAGGAAAGATTCATCGTGATTTTCGCACTCTCCAGTGATATGCAGTTTGCATTCTATAAGAAATTCACACCTCTCCCATAACCTGCTAAGAAAAAACATTTTCCTAAAAACCCTAGTCCACTTCTTGAGATGAATCCTTTCGAGGAAAGATTCATCGTGATTTTCGCACTTCCAGTCAATATATGTGAACATTCTATAAGAAATTCACACCTCTCCCATAACCTTGCTAAGAAAAAATGATTTCTCCCCCAAAAAATCCGAGTCCAATTTTCTGAGATGAATCCTTCGAGGAAAGATTCATCGGGATTTTCGCACTCTCCAGTGATATGTGAACATTCTATAAGAAATTCACACCTCTCCCATAACCTTGCTAAGAAAAATGATTTCTCCCCAAAAATATCCGAGTCCAATTTTCTGAGATGAATCATTCGAGGAAAGATTCATCGGGATTTTCGCACTCTCCAGTAATATGTGAACATCTCTATAAGAAATTCACCCTTCTACATCCTTAAGAAAAAATATCCGAGTCCAATTTTTCTGAGATGAATCCTTCGAGGAAAGATTCATCGTGATTTTCGCACTCTCCAGTCATATGAACATTCTATAAGAAATTACACCTCTCCCATATCCTTGCTAAGAAAAAATGATTTCTCCCCAAAAACCCGAACTATTTTCTGAGATGAATTTTTCCGAGGAAAGATTC
This sequence comes from Homarus americanus, assembly GCF_018991925.1. Lineage (NCBI taxonomy): Eukaryota > Metazoa > Arthropoda > Malacostraca > Decapoda > Nephropidae > Homarus > Homarus americanus. The sequence continues at coordinate 11,419 of NW_024743492.1, forward strand.
ATCATGATTTTCGCACTTTCCAGGATATGTGAACATTCTTAAGAAATTCTACACTCTCCCATAACCTTAAGTAAAATGATTTTCTCCCGCAAATCTGAGTCCAATTTTCTGAGATGAATCCTACGAGGAAAGATTCATCGTTATTTTCGCACTCTCCAGTGATATGTGAACATTCTTTAAGAAATTCACACCTCTCCCATAACCTTGCTTAAAAAAAATTTATTTCTCCCAAAAAAAATCCGAGTCCAATTTTCTGAGATGAATCATTCGAGGAAAGATTCATCGTGATTTTCGCACTCTCTAGTGATATGTGAACATTCTATAAGAAATTCACACCTCTCCCATATCCTTGCTAAGAAAAATATCCGAGTCCAATTTTCTGAGATGAATCCTTCGAGGAAAGATTCATCGTGATTTTCGCACTCTCCAGTCATTTGTGAACATTCTATAAGAAATTCACACCTCTCCCATATCCTTGCTAAGAAAAATATCCGAGTCCAATTTTCTGAGATGAATCCTACGAGGAAAGATTCATCGTGATTTTCGCACTCTCCAGTGATATGTGAACATTCTTTAAGAAATTCACACCTCTCCCATAACCTTGCTTTAAAAAAATTTATTTCTCCCAAAAAAAATCCGAGTCCAATTTTCTGAGATGAATCATTCGAGGAAAGATTCATCGTGATTTTCGCACTCTCCAGTGTTATGTGAACATTCTGTAAGAAATTCACACTTCCCATAACCTTGCTAAGAAAAAATGATTTCTCCCCAAAAACCCTAGTCCACTTTTTTCTGAGATGAATCCTTCTGAGGAAAGATTCATCGTATTTTCGCTCTTCCAGTGATATGAACATTCTATAAGAAATTCACACCTCCCATAACCTAAGAAAAAATGATTTCTCCCAAAAAAAATCCGAGTCCAATTTTCGGAGATGAATCCTTCGAGGAAAGATTCATCGTGATTATCGCACTCTCCAGTGATATGTGAACATTCTAAAAGAAATTCACACCTCTCCCATAACCTTGCTAAGAAAAAATGATTTCTCCCAAAAAAAATCCGAGTCCAATTTTCTGAGATGAATCCTTCGAGGAAAGATTCATCATGATTTTCGCACTCTCCAGTGATATGTGAACATTCTATAAGAAATTCACACCTCTCCCATATCCTTGCTAAGAAAAAATGATTTCTCCCCAAAAAAATCCGAGTCCAATTTTCTGAGATGAATCCTTCGAGGAAAGATTCATCGTGATTTTCGCACTCTCCAGTGATATGTGAACATTCTTTAAGAAATTCACACCTCTCCCATAACCTTGCTAAGAAAAAATGATTTCTCCCAAAAAAAATCCGAGTCCAATTTTCTGAGATGAATCATTCGAGGAAAGATTCATCGTGATTTTCGCACTCTCCAGTGTTATGTGAACATTCTATAAAAAATTCACACCTCTCCCATAACCTTGCTAAGAAAAAATGATTTCTCCCAATAAAAATCCGAGTCCAATTTTCTGAGATGAATCATTCCAGGAAAGATTCATCGTGATTTTCGCACTCTCCAGTGATATGTGAACATTCTTTAAGAAATTCACACCTCTCCCATATCCCCAGTTAAGAAAAATATCTGAGTCCATTTTCTTGAGATGAATCCTTCGAGGAAAGATTCATCGTGATTTTCGCACTTTTCAGTGATATGTTAACATTCTATAAGAAATTCACACTTCTCCCATAAACTTGCTAAGAAAAAATGATTTCTCCCCAAAAAAATCCGAGTCCAATTTTCTGAGATGCATCATTCGAGGAAAGATTCATCGCGATTTTCGCACTCTCCAGTGATATGTGAACATTCTTTAAGAAATTCACACCTCTCCCATAACCTTGCTTAAAAAAAAATTATTTCTCCCAAAAAAAATCCGAGTCCAATTTTCTGAGATGAATCATTCGAGGAAAGATTCATCGTGATTTTCGCTCTCTCCAGTGTTATGTGAACATTCTATAAGAAATTCACACCTCTCCCATATCCTTGCTAAGAAAAAATTATTTCTCCCCAAAAAAACCCAAGTCCAATTTTCTGAGATGAATCCTTCGAGGAAAGATTCATCGTGATTTTCGCACTCTCCAGTGATATGTGAACATTCTATAAGAAATTCACACCTCTCCCATAACCTTGCTAAGAAAAAATGATTTCTCCCCAAAAAAATCCGAGTCCAATTTTCTGAGATGAATCCTTCGAGGAAAGATTCATCAAGATTTTCGCACTCTCCAGTGATATGTGAACATTCTAAAAGAAATTTACACTTCTCCCATAACCTTGCTAAGAAAAAATGATTTCTCCCAAAAAAAATCCGAGTCCAATTTTCTGAGATGAATCCTTCGAGGAAAGATTCATCATGATTTTCGCACTCTCCAGTGATATGTGAACATTCTATAAGAAATTCACACTTCTCCCATAACCTTGCTAAGAAAAAATGATTTCTCCCCAAAAAATCCGAGTCCAATTTTCTGAGATGAATCATTCGAGGAAAGATTCATCGTGATTTTCGCACTCTCCAGTGATATGTGAACATTCTATAAGAAATTCACACTTCTCCCATAACCTTGCTAAGAAAAAATGATTCAAAAAAACCCTAGTCCAATTTTCTGAGATGAATCCTTCGAGGAAAGATTCATCGTGATTTTCGCACTCTCCAGTGATATGTGAACATTCTATAAAAAATTCACACCTCTCCCATAACCTTGCTAAGAAAAATTGATTTCTCCCAAAAAAATCCGAGTCCAATTTTCTGAGATGAATCATTCGAGGAAAGATTCATCGTGATTTTCGCACTCTCCAGTGATATGTGAACATTCTATAAGAAATTCACACCTTTCCCATATCCTTGCTAAGAAAAAAATCCGAGTCCAATTTTCTGAGATGAATCCTTCGAGGAAAGATTCATCGTGATTTTCGCACTCTCCAGTGATATGTGAACATTCAATAAGAAATTCACACCTCTCCCATAACCTTGCTAAGAATAAATGATTTCTCCCCAAAAAAACCCTAGTTCAATTTTTTGAGATGAATCCTTCGAGGAAAGATTCATCGTGATTCTCGCACTCTCCAGTGATATGTGAACATTCTATAAGAAATTCACACCTCTCCCATAACCTTGCTAAGAAAAAATGATTTCTCCCAAAAAAATCCGAGTCCAATTTTCTGAGATGAATCATTCGAGGAAAGATTCGTCGTGATTTTCGCAATCTCCAGTGATATGTGAACATTCTATAAGAAATTCACACCTCTCCCATATGCTTGCTAAGAAAAAAATCCGAGTCCACTTTTCTGAGATGAATTCTTCGAGGAAAGATTCGTCGTGATTTTCGCACTCTCCAGTGATATGTGAACATTCTATAAGAAATTCACACATCTCCCATATCCTTGCTAAGAAAAATATCCGAGTCCAATTTTCTGAGATGAATCCTTCGAGGAAAGATTCATCGTGATTTTCGCACTCTCCAGTCATATGTGAACATTCTATAAGAAATTCACACCTCTCCCATAACCTTGCTAAGAAAAAATGATTTCTCCCCAAAAAAATCCGAGTCCAATTTTCTGAGATGAATCATTCGAGGAACGATTCATCGTGATTTTCGCACTCTCCAGAGATATGTAAACATTCTATAAGAAATTCACACCTCTCCCATAAATTTGCTAAGAAAAAATGATTTCTCACAAAAAAAAATCCGAGTCCAATTTTCTGAGATGAATCCTGCGAGGAAAGATTCATCGTGATTTTCGCACTCTCCAGTGATATGTGAACATTCTATAAGAAATTCACACCTCTCCCATAACCTTGCTAAGAAAAAATGATTTCTCCCCATAAAATCCGAGTCCAATTTTCTGAGATGAATCATTCGAGGAAAGATTCATCGTGATTTTCGCACTCTCCAGTGATTTGTGAACATTCTATAAGAAATTCACACCTCTCCCATATCCTTGCTAAGAAAAATATCCGAGTCCAATTTTCTGAGAAGAATCCTTCGAGGAAATATTCATCGTGATTTTCGCACTCTCCAGTGATATGTGAACATTCTTTAAGAAATTCGCACCTCTCCCATAACCTTGCTAAGAAAAAATGATTTCTCCCAAAAAAAATCCGAGTCCAATTTTCTGAGATGAATCATTCGAGGAAAGATTCATCGTGATTTTCGCACTCTCCAGTGTTATGTGAACATTCTATAAGAAATTCACACCTCTCCCATATCCTTGCTTAGAAAAATATCCGAGTCCAAATTTCTGAGATGAATCCTTCGAGGAAAGATTCATCGTGAATTTCGCACTCTCCAGTGATATGTGAACATTCTATACGAAATTCACACCTCTCCCATATCCTTGCTAAGAAAAAATGATTTCTCCCCAAAAAAATCCGAGTCCAATTTTCTGAGATGAATCATTCGAGGAAAGATTCATCGTGATTTTCGCACTCTCCAGTGTTATGTGAACATTCTATAAGAAATTCACACCTCTCCCATAACCTTGCTAAGAAAAAATGATTTCTCCCCAAAAAAACCCTAGTCCAATTTTCTGAGATGAATCCTTCGAGGAAAGATTCATCGTGATTTTCGCACTCTCCAGTGATATGTGAACATTCTATAAGAAATTCACACCTCTCCCATAACCTTGCTAAGAAAAAATGATTTCTCCCAAAAAAATCCGAGTCCAATTTTCTGAGATGAATCATTCGAGGAAAGATTCATCGTGATTTTCGCACTCTCCAGTGATATGTGAACATTCTATAAGAAATTCACACCTCTCCCATATGCTTGCTAAGAAAAAAATCCGAGTCCAATTTTCTGAGATGAATCCTTCGAGGAAAGATTCATCATGATTTTCGCACTCTCCAGTGATATGTGAACATTCTATAAGAAATTCACACCTCTCCCATAACCTTGCTAAGAAAAAATGATTTCTCCCCAAAAAAATCCGAGTCCAATTTTCTGAGATGAATCATTCGAGGAAAGATTCATCGTGATTTTCGCACTCTCCAGTGATTATGTGAACATTCTTAAGAAATTCACACCTCTCCCCATAACCTGCTAAGAAAAAAATGATTTCTCCCAAAAAATCCGAGTCCAATTCTTTCTGAGATGAATCCTGGCCCGAGAAAGATTAATCGTGATTTTCGCACTTTCCAGTGTTATGTAGAACATTCTATAAGAAATTCACACCTCCCATAACCTTGCTAAGAAAAAATGATTTCTCCCAAAAAAACCCTAGTCCAATTCTCTGAGATGAATCCTTCGAGGAAAGATTCATCGTGATTTTCGCACTCTCCAGTGATATGTGAACATTCTATAAGAAATTCACACCTCTCCCATAACCTTGCTAAGAAAAAATGATTTCTTCCAAAAAAATCAGAGTCCAATTTTCTGAGATGAATCATACGAGGAAAGATTCATCGTGATTTTCGCACTCTCCAGTGATATGTGAACATTCTATAAGAAATTCACATCTCTCCCATATCCTTGCTAAGAAAAATATCCGAGTCCAATTTTCTGAGATGAATCCTTCGAGGAAAGATTCATCGTGATTTTCGCACTCTCCAGTCATATGTGAACATTCTATAAGAAATTCACACCTCTCCCATATCCTTGCTAAGAAAAAATTATTTCTCCCCAAAAAAACCCGAGTCCAATTTTCTGATATGAATCCTTCGAGGAAAGATTCATCGTGATTTTCGCACTCTCCAGTGATATGTGAACATTCTTTAAAAAATTCACGCCTCTCCCATAACCTTGCTAAGAAAAATATCCGAGTCCAATTTTCTGAGATGAATCCTTCGAGGAAAGATTCATCGTGATTTTCGCACTCTCCAGTGATATGTGAACATTCTATAAGAAATTCACACCTCTCCCATAACCTTACTAAGAAAAAATGATTTCTCCCAAAAATATCAGAGTCCAATTTTCTGAGATGAATCATTCGAGGAAAGATTCATCGTGATTTTCGCACTCTCCAGTGATATGTGAACATTCTATAAGAAATTCACACCTCTCCCATATCCTTGCTAAGAAAAAATTATTTCTCCCCAAAAAAACCCTAGTCCAATTTTCTGAGATGAATCCTTCGAGGAAAGATTCATCGTGATTTTCGCACTCTCCAGTGATATGTGAACATTCTATAAGAAATTCACACCTCTCCCATAACCTTGCTAAGAAAAAATAATTTCTCCCAAAAAAATCCGAGTCCAATTTTCTGAGATGAATCATTCGAGGAAAGATTCATCGTGATTTTCGCACTCTCCAGTGATATGTGAACATTCTATAAGAAATTCACACCTCTCCCATAACCTTGCTAAGAAAAATTGATTTCTCCCCAAAAAAATCCGAGTCCAATTTTCTGAGATGAATCATTCGAGGAAAGATTCATCGCGATTTTCGCAGTCTCCAGTGATATATGAACATTCTATAAGAAATTCACACCTCTACCATAACCTTGCTAAGAAAAAATGATTTCTCCCAAAAAAAATCCGATTACAATTTTCTGAGATGAATCCTTGGAGGAAAGATTCATCGTGATTTTCGCACTCTCCAACGATATATGAACATTCTATAAGAAATTCACACCTCTCCCATAACCTTGCTCAGAAAAATCCGAGTCCAATTTTCTGAGATGAATCCTTCGAGGAAAGATTCATCGCGATTTCGCACTCTCCAGTGATATGAACATTCTATAAGAAATTCACACCTCTCCCAAATCCTTGCTAAGAAAAAATGATTTCTCCCCAAAAAAATCCGAGTCCAATTTTCTGAGATGAATCCTTCGAGGAAAGATTCATCGTGATTTTCGCACTCTCCAGTGATATGTGAACATTCTTTAAGAAATTCACACCTCTCCCATAACCTTGCTAAGAAAAAATGATTTCTCCCAAAAAAAATCCGAGTCCAATTTTCTGAGATGAATCATTCGAGGAAAGATTAATCGTGATTTTCGCACTCTCCAGTGTTATGTGAACATTCTATAAGAAATTCACACCTCTCCCATAACCTTGCTAAGAAAAATGATTTCGACCCAAAAAAATCGAGTCCAATTTTCTGAGATGAATCCTTCGAGGAAAGATTCATCATGATTTTCGCACTCTCCAGTGATATGTGAACATTCTATATGAAATTCACACCTCTCCCGTAACCTTGCTCAGAAAAAATGATTTCTTCCAAAAAAAATCCGAGTCCAATTTTCTGAGATGAATCATTCGAGGAAAGATTCATCGTGATTTTCGCACTCTCCAGTGTTATGTGAACATTCTATAAGAAATTCACACCTCTCCCATAACCTTGCTAAGAAAAAACGATTTCTCCCAAAAAAAAACCCTATTCCAATTTTCTGAGATGAATCCTTCGAGGAAAGATTCATCGTGATTTTCGCACTCTCCAGTCATATGTGAACATTCTATAAGAAATTCACACCTCTCCCATATCCTTGCTAAGAAAAAATTATTTCTCCCCAAAAAAACCCGAGTCCAATTTTCTGAGATGAATCCTTCGAGGAAAGATTCATCTTGATTTTCGCACTCTCCAGTGATATGTGAACATTCTTTAAAAAATTCACGCCTCTCCCATAACCTTGCTAAGAAAAAATGATTTCTCCCAAAAAAAATCCGAGTCCAATTTTCTGAGATGAATCATTCGAAGAAAGATTCATCGTGATTTTCGCACTCTCCAGTGTTATGTGAACATTCTATAAGAAATTCACACCTCTCCCATAAATTTGCTAAGAAAAAATGATTTCTCCCAAAAAAAATCCGAGTCCAATTTTCTGAGATGAATCATTCGAGGAAAGATTCATCGTGATTTTCGCACTCTCCAGTGTTATGTGAACATTCTATAAGAAATTCACACCTCTCCCATAAATTTGCTAAGAAAAAATGATTTCTCCCAAAAAAAAACCCTAGTCCAATTTTCTGAGATGAATCCTACGAGGAAAGATTCATCGTTATTTTCGCACTCTCCAGTGATATGTGAACATTCTATAAGAAATTCACACCTCTCCCATAACCTTGCTAAGAAAAAATGATTTCTCCCAAAAAAATCCGAGTCCAATTTTCTGAGATGAATCATTCGAGGAAAGATTCATCGTGATTTTCGCACTCTCCAGTGATATGTGAACATTCCCAAGAAATTCACAACTCTCCCATATCCTGCTAAGAAAAAATCCGAGTCCATTTCTGAGATGAATCCTTCGAGGAAAGATTCATCGTGATTTTCGCACACTCCAGTGATATGTGAACATCCAATAAGAAATCTACACCTCTCCCATAACCTTGCTAAGAAAAAGATTTCTCCCCAAAAACCCTAGTTCATTTTTGAGATGAATCCTCGAGGCATTCATCGTGATTTTGCACTCTCCAGTGATATAGAACATCTTATAGAAATTCACACCTCTCCCATACTATTAAGAAAATGATTACAAAAAAAAATCCGAGTCCAATTTTCTGAGATGAATCCTGCGAGGAAAGATTCATCGTGATTTTCGCACTCTCCAGTGATATGTGAACATTCTATAAGAAATTCACACCTCTCCCATAACCTTGCTAAGAAAAAATGATTTCTCCCCAAAAAATCCGAGTCCAATTTTCTGAGATGAATCATTCGAGGAAAGATTCATCGTGATTTTCGCACTCTCCAGTGATATGTGAACATTCTATAAGAAATCTTTCACACCTCTCCCATATCCTGCTAAGAAAATATCCGAGTCCACTTGAGATGAATTCCTTCGAGAAAGATTCATCGTGATTTTCGCACTCTCCAGTGATATGTGAACATTCTTAAGAAATTCACCTCCTGTCTTTGCTAAGAAAAATGATTTTCCCAAAAAAAACTGGAGTCCATTTTCTTTTCTGAGATGAATCATTCGGAGGAAAGATTCATCGTGATTTTCGCACTTCCAGTGTTATGTGAACATTCTATAAGAAAATTACACCTCTCCTTATATCCTTATAGTTTTAGAAAAATACTGAGTCCATTGAGATGAATCCTTTCGAGGAAAGATTCATCGTGAATTTTCGCACTCTCCAGTGATATGAAATATTCTATACGAAATTCACACTTCCATATCTGCTAAGAAAAAATGATTTCTCCCCAAAAAAATCCGAGTCCAATTTTCTGAGATGAATCATTCGAGGAAAGATTCATCGTGATTTTCGCACTCTCCAGTGTTATGTGAACATTCTATAAGAAATTCACACCTCTCCCATAACCTTGCTAAGAAAAAATTATTTCTCCCCAAAAAAACCCTAGTCCAATTTTCTGAGATGAATCCTTCGAGGAAAGATTCATCATGATTTTCGCACTCTCCAGTGATATGTGAACATTTTATAAGAAATTCACACCTCTCCCAAATCCTTGCTAAGAAAAAATGATTTCTCCCCAAAAAAATCCGAGTCCAATTTTCTGAGATGAATCCTTCGAGGAAAGATTCATCGTGATTTTCGCACTCTCCAGTGATATGTGAACATTCTTAAGAAATTACACCTCCCATAACCTTGCTAAGAAAAAATGATTCCAAAAAACTGAGTCCAATTTTCTGAGATGAATCATTCGAGGAAAGATTAATCGTGATTTTCGCACTCTCCAGTGTTATGTGAACATTCTATAAGAAATTCACACCTCTCCCATAACCTTGCTAAGAAAAATGATTTCTCCCAAAAAAACCCTAGTCCAATTCTCTGAGATGATTCCTTCGAGGAAAGATTCATCGTGATTTTCGCACTCTCCAGTGATATGTGAACATTCTATAAGAAATTCACACCTCTCCCATAACCTTGCTAAGAAAAAATGATTTCTTCCAAAAAAATCAGAGTCCAATTTTCTGAGATGAATCATTCGAGGAAAGATTCATCGTGATTTTCGCACTCTCCAGTGATATGTGAACATTCTATAAGAAATTCACACCTCTCCCATATCCTTGTTAAGAAAAATATCCGAGTCCAATTTTCTGAGATGAATCCTTCGAGGAAAGATTCATCGTGATTTTCGCACTCTCCAGTCATATGTGAACATTCTATAAGAAATTCACACCTCTCCCATATCCTTGCTAAGAAAAAATTATTTCTCCCCAAAAAAACCCGAGTCCAATTTTCTGAGATGAATCCTTCGAGGAAAGATTCATCGTGATTTTCGCACTCTCCAGTGATATGTGAACATTCTTTAAAAAATTCACGCCTCTCCCATAACCTTGCTAAGAAAAAATGATTTCTCCCAAAAAAAATCCGAGTCCAATTTTCTGAGATGAATCATTCGAGGAAAGATTCATCGTGATTTTCGCACTCTCCAGTGTTATGTGAACATTCTATAAGAAATTCACACCTCTCCCATAACCTTGCTAAGAAAAAATGATTTCTCCCAAAAAAAACCCTAGTCCAATTTTCTGAGATGAATCCTACGAGGAAAGATTCATCGTTATTTTCGCACTCTCCAGTGATATGTGAACATTCTATAAGAAATTCACACCTCTCCCATAACCTTGCTAAGAAAAAATGATTTCTCCCAAAAAAATCCGAGTCCAATTTTCTGAGATGAATCATTCGAGGAAAGATTCATCGTGATTTTCGCACTCTCCAGTGATATGTGAACATTCTATAAGAAATTCACAACTCTCCCATATCCTTGCTAAGAAAAAAATCCGAGTCCAATTTTCTGAGATGAATCCTTCGAGGAAAGATTCATCGTGATTTTCGCACACTCCAGTGATATGTGAACATTCAATAAGAAATTCACACCTCTCCCATAACCTTGCTAAGAAAAAATGATTTCTCCCCAAAAAAATCCGAGTCCAATTTTTATGAGATGAATCCTTCGAGGAAAGATTCATCGTGATTTTCGCTCTCTCCAGTGATATGTGAACATTCTATAAGAAATTCACACCTCTCCCATAACCTTGCTAAGTAAAAAATGATTTCTCCCAAAAAAATCCTAGTCCAATTTTCTGAAATGAATCCTTCGAGGAAAGATTCATCGTGATTTTCGCACTCTCCAGTGATATGTGAACATTCTATGAGAAATTCACACCTCTCCCATAACCTTGCTAAGAAAAAATGATTTCTCCCAAAAAAATCCTAGTCCAATTTTCTGAGATGAATCCTTCGAGGAAAGATTCATCGTGATTTTCGCACTCTCCAGTGATATGTGAACATTCTATAAGAAATTCACACCTCTCCCATATCCTTGCTAAGAAAAATATCCGAGTCCAATTTTCTGAGATGAATCCTTCGAGGAAAGATTCATCGTGATTTTCGCACTCTCCAGTGATATGTGAACATTCTATAAGAAATTCACACCTCTCCCATAACCTTGCTAAGAAAAAATGATTTCTCCCCAAAAAATACGAGTCCAATATTCTGAGATGAATCATTCGAGGAAAGATTCATCGTGATTTTCGCACTCTCCAGTGATTTGTGAACATTCTATAAGAAATTCACACCTCTCCCATATCCTTGCTAAGAAAAATATCCGAGTCCAATTTTCTGAGATGAATCCTTCGAGGAAAGATTCATCGTGATTTTCGCACTCTCCAGTGATATGTGAACATTCTTTAAGAAATTCACACCTCTCCCATAACCTTGCTAAGAAAAAATGATTTCTCCCAAAAAAAATCCGAGTCCAATTTTCTGAGATGAATCATTCGAGGAAAGATTCATCGTGATTTTCGCACTCTCCAGTGTTATGTGAACATTCTATAAGAAATTCACACCTCTCCCATAACCTTGCTAAGAAAAAATGATTTCTCCCAAAAAAAACCCTAGTCCAATTTTCTGAGATGAATCCTACGAGGAAAGATTCATCGTTATTTTCGCACTCTCCAGTGATATGTGAACATTCTATAAGAAATTCACACCTCTCCCATAACCTTGCTAAGAAAAAATGATTTCTCCCAAAGAAACCCGAGTCCAATTTTCTGAGATGAATCATTCGAGGAAAGATTCATCGTGATTTTCGCACTCTCCAGTGATATGTGAACATTCTATAAGAAATTCACACCTCTCCCATATCCTTGCTAAGAAAAAAATCCGAGTCCAATTTTCTGAGATGAATCCTTCGAGGAAACATTCATCGTGATTTTCGCACTCTCCAGTGATATGTGAACATTCAATAAGAAATTCACACCTCTCCCATAACCTTGCTAAGAAAAAATGATTTCTCCCCAAAAAAACCCTAGTTCAATTTTTTGAGATGAATCCTTCGAGGAAAGATTCATCGTGATTTTCGCACTCTCCAGTGATATGTGAACATTCTATAAGAAATTCACACCTCTCCCATAACCTTGCTAAGAAAAATGATTTCTCCCCAAAAAAATCCGAGTCCAATTTTCTGAGATGAATCCTTCGAGGAAAGATTCATCGTGATTATCGCACTCTCCAGTGATATGTGAACATTCTATAAGAAATTCACACCTCTCCCATAAACTTGCTAAGAAAAAAT
>NW_024743493.1:0-12162 GCF_018991925.1 Homarus americanus
CAGTCAAGCCCTACTGCAGACCGAAACGGTGTTACAAATGCCAGCACTATGGACACACTGTAAACAAGTGTGAGGCGCAGGAAGACACCTGCTCCATGTGTAGCAGCCCTGGACACCGCTACACGGTCTGCCCCAACAAAGAGAAAAAATGCGCTGCCTGTGGTGGCCCACACTCCTCCGCCGACCGGACCTGCCCCAGATGGAAGGAGGAATGCAGGGTAGCCAAGGCTCGTCTTGAGAAAAAACTGAGCTACAAAGAGGCCCTCCTTGCTGTACGCTCCCAAGAAAAGAAAAAACCAGCAGAAAAGAAAAACCAAGAAAAGAAAACTCAAGAGAAGACGCCCACCACACAGAACCAAGAACACCACGTGGCCCGTGGAGCTGAAGCCCACGTGGTCAACCTCACCCTCTCTGACTTCTTCCACACCTATGAGGACTTAATACACGAGGAAGACGAACAACAAGACCCAAACACAAACGAATGGACACTTCAAGAGAGCAAGAAGAGGAGGAGAGTGAGAAGAAAATCGACATCAAGCTAAGAAGACCAAGACATCCCCTCCACACAAGAAACCAAAACACAATCAAGCCGACCAAGCACTGAACATCCATTGCCCAACCCAACACGCACCTGACGCTTGACCTGACGCTAGCCTGGCTTCGTCTTGTCGCCTCCCGGCCGCGTCCAGGCGAGTTGTTGCTGCTGCCTCCATCTTACAATCCCTCACGCAAGCGGTGTTTAGCCACTGCATCTGTTCTCTCCTCCTAAAATTCACTTCAATCCTCCCTTTATTCTTCCCCTGAACCTCTTTCCCCCCTGTCACTAGCATTTTCGATTTTTTTTTTTTGGCTGTACGCTGATTGGCTGGTCGGAGTGCGGCCGGAGCTCAGTTGGAAGTTGTAGGGGAGAGTAGCCACTACAATACTCCCCCTCCCCTCCCGGCGCAGCGGGAGGCTGGATGTTGTCTGGGTTGTGTCTCACACATAACACATACCGGGCAGGTGTATGTACGACTCGGCCGCTACGTGTAACAACTCCCTCCAGTGACACAAAACCTGTGGGAGAATTAGGAGGAGAAAGAGGGTTTGGGATTAGAGGAGGTTGTACAAGCAGTGGTTGTTGTGCTCCTGCTGCTGCAGGGGCTGCGTCAGGAGGAGGGTCCATGGCAGGAGCAGGTTCTACGATAGGTGCAGGTTGTATGTCAGGAGGAGGGTCCATGGCAGGAGCAGGTTCTACGATAGGTGCAGGTTGTATGTCAGGAGGAGGGTCCATGGCAGGAGCAGGTTCTATGTTAGGAGGGAGGTCTAATACAGGTTCAGGTTCTATGACAGGAGGAGGGTCTATGATAGGTACAGGTTCTATGATAGGTGCAGGTTCTATGTCAGGAGGAGGTTCTACAGCAGGAACAGGGTTTACTTGAGGGTGAAAAGAGGGTGCCCAGAAATGTCGTGGGCGTGGTGTTGCTGCCGGTGGTAACTGCGGGTAGACTGGTGCAGGCGTAGTTTGTTGATGGTGTTGCTGGACTGGGGGCCCACAGGGTAAGGTGGCCGGTTTGACTCGGTCTATGCTGACGGTGTCATGTCTGCCATTCCGGATAATCGTCAGGAACTTTGCTGAACGGGTAACCACCTGGAAAGGTCCATCGTAGGGACGTTGTAATGGGTTGCGATGAGCATCACGCCTGACGAAAACATACTCGGCTGTGAGTAGTGCAGGAGGGATGTATTCAGGGCGCCGAGGAGGCTGGCGTGGAGTAGTAGCTCTGAATGCAGAAACTGCTTGTCGTAGCTTTTGGAGTAAATCGTGACGACCGGCTGGAGTGGTTTGGTGAGGGTTAGGAGGGAGTGAGAAATCCCCAGGTAGCCGAAGGGGCTCGCCTAGTGTAAGATCTGCTGGGCTACAGTCCATATCCTCCTTGTGTGACGCACGGATGCCGAGGAGCACTAAGGGAAGCGCGTCAGTCCAGCTGTAAGGGTCGTGCTGTGCCTTGAGTGCGTCTTTTAGCTGCCGGTGAAAACGCTCTACCATGCCGTTGGCTTGAGGGTGGTATGCTGTAGTGCGTTGTCTAGACGTGCCGAGGAACTGTAGGAGGTGCTGCCAGAGTTGTGACTCAAACTGGACTCCTCGGTCAGTGATTACGGTTGCGGGGGGGCCGAAACGGGAAACCCAACCGGACATGAAGGCGCGGGCAGTAGTCTCTGCTGTAGCATTGGGCATGGGAATTGCTTCTGTCCACCTGGTGAAACGGTCGATGCAGGTGAAGATGTAGGTGCTGCCGTAGGATGATGGAAGAGGTCCCACGATGTCGAGGTGTACTACTTGAAAACGTCCTTTGGGAATAGGGAAAGTATGTAAGGGGGCCCGTATGTGACGATGTACTTTGGAGGATTGGCAGGCCAGGCACTGGGCAGCCCATTTCTTAGTATCGGACTTGATGCCGGGCCAGACGACACGTTGCGTGAGGAGGCGCTGGGAGGCCCGCACACCCGGGTGGCTGAGACCATGGATGCGGTCGAACACAGTGCGGCGGTGGACATGAGGCACGAACGGTCTAGGATGCCCACAGGATATGTCGCACCACAATTTTGTCTTTGTGCCAGGAACAGGGAGTTCTTGGAGTGTGAGGCTTGAGGGGGATGTCTTGTATTTTGCCAGGTCTTCGTCCTTCTCTTGAGCCGCGGCTAGCTGCCCATAGTCAATGGGTGGAGATGAGGGAAGAATGTTGGATACACAACGAGAGAGGGCGTCGGCGATCTCGTTGTGGCTGCCTTTAATGTGTTGGACGTCGCTGGAGAACTCTGAGATGTAAGCCAAGTGGCGCAGGACACGAGGTGTATGTGACTGGGAAGCTGAAGCGAAGGCGTGGACGAGGGGCTTGTGATCAGTGAAGATGGTGAACTGACGGGCCTCGAGGAAGTGCTGGAAATGTTTGACAGCCAGGTATATGGCCAGGAGTTCTCGATCAAAGGCGCTGTACTTGAGGTGTGGTGGTTGAAGCCGTTGTGAGAAGAAAGCAACGGGCATGAGAATTCCGTTGATCTCCTGCTGTAAGACGGCGCCCACTGCAGTAGAAGAAGCGTCTGTTGTGAGAGTGGTCCGGGCGTTAGGTGCAGGGTGGGCCAGGAGGGTGAGGCGTGTAATGTGCTGTTTGACAGTTGTGAACGCCGTGGCAGCCTCTTGAGTCCACACGAGAGGCTTGTGAGACTTCTTTGGGCGTCCCTTGAGAAGGTCGTGTAGGGGGGCTAGGACGGTGGCAGCTTTGTCAATGAAGCGGTGGTAGTAGTTGACTAAACCCAGGAATTCTCGGAGTTTCTTCACAGTTTCAGGTTTGGGAAACTCCCTAATCGCGGTTATCTTCTGTGGTAGGGGTTGTATGCCACTGGGCGAGACTCTGTGACCGAGGAAATCGATGGCCGAGGTTCCAAAGACGCACTTAGCAGGATGAACTTTCATGTTGTTGTTCTGCAGGCGTTGGAGAAGGAGTTGTAGGTGGTGGCGGTGCTCGGCAGGCGTCGAAGATGCGACGAGGATGTCGTCAATGTAGACAGTGACAAAGTCGAGGTCGCGAAGCATATGGTCCATGTACCTCTGGAAAGTCTGTGCTGCATTGCGTAAGCCAAAACTCATGAAAGTGTACTCAAAGAGTCCAAACGGAGTGGTGATGGCTGTCTTCTGGGTATCTGCCGGTGCTACTGGGATCTGGTGGAAGGCACGCTCCAAGTCGATCTTCGAGAAGATAGTCTTGCCATGAAGTTTGTGGTGAAAGTCCTGGACATGCGGAATAGGGTACCTGTCAGGTTTGGTGACGAAATTCAGGGCTCTGTAGTCGCCACACACCCTCCACTCGCCGGGCGTTTGCTTAGGAACCATGTGAAGAGGCGATGCCCAGGGACTCCTTGAAGGGCGAATGATGCCATCTTGCAGTAGTTTGTTGAATTCTACTTTGGCTGTGTACAGGAGCTCAGGGCGCAGGCGGCGAGGGCGTGAAAAGACTGGTGGTCCTTTGGTTTCGATGTGGTGGAAAATTCCCGACGTAGGTGGTGGGGGTAGGGAGACTCGGGGTGAGAAAAGCTCCTTGAATTCGTTGAGTAGGGAGGAGAACTCGTTGGAAGGCGCAAGACAGGTGATAGTGTCGGTGTGTCTGGCACGAGAACCCTGGATCTTGCGTGCTGTAGGCTCATGGATGAGGCATAGATGACTTGGTTTGACGCCGAGCTTGTGGAAGGTGAGGAAGTCGAAACCAAGGATGGGTTGAGACACGTCTGCTATCACGAATAACCAACGCAGAGTCTTGGGCAGACCGAGGTCTAAGGCGAGGGTGCGTACGCCGTAGGAGGCGATGGAGGTACCGTTGGCAGCGAACAGGTCATAAGAGGGTTGCTTTGACTTGTCTTGTAGTGAGGGAGGGATGAGGCTGACCGATGAACCTGTGTCGATGAGGAACTTCTTGCCGGAGGTGCGGTCGGTGACGTGCAGTAATGAGACGCCTGAAGGGACGGAGGCTGAGGCGTCTACCAGCCTCCGGTGTTGCCGTTTCCCGAATAGGTGCAATAGGGCTCACAGTTTCGAGCATTGCGGCCGAAAGTCTGGTGATACCAGCAGAGGGTATAGTTGTTGTGCTGGGGGCTGGCTGCTGTGTGTCGGAAGTTGTAGGGTGTGATGCGTGAGTCAGGAACTGGCACAGCAGCGGGTAAGGAGGAGCAGAACTGCTCAATGGTGTCCATCCTGCGGTTCAAGGTTTGTAACAGGTCCTTGATATCTTGTGAGGTATTGCTCGGCTGAGGTGTGTTGACCCGGCTTGCAAGTTCGGTGGGAGGTACTGGTGTGACCGTGGCAGCAAGGGGTGCAGAAGTGCACTGGTTGAAAATTCTGTCTGCCGCGGTTGCATATAGCTCTGGTGTCGTAGAGTAATCTACTGCGGACAGGATGTTGCTTACTTCTGTGGGTAGCTTTTGTGCGTGAAGCTGGCGCAGGATAGAGTCAGGAAGTCTGTCTGTGTACCGGGAGTTCACCCTGCACATCTCTTCCCAGAGATGTCCCGGAGTTGAGTTTCCCAGGGAGATGGAAGATAGGTTCTGCAGGATATTGGAGCGGGTCCGTTGGTAATGCGTTCTTAAGGCATCCCGCAGAGTGGCGAATTTGTTGTTCTCTGGAGGGTTGGAGATGATCTGTGAGACTTGTGTGGCGACTTCAGTGGGCAAGGAGCAGAGCAGGGCGCCGTACTTCTGCTCGTCTGTAGCTGTAGAGCCGATGAGAGCTGCTTCGACATGAACTAACCAGTCCTCTACGTTGTGGTTGAAGGTTGGTAGAGAGATCCGTCCGTCCATTCTTGCGGGAGTATATCGCACCTGTTAGGGAAGGATGAGGGATGGGTGCTTGTTCCGACCCCCTTCCGTCTTCACAATCTCCTGGGAGGGAGGTGAACACTTGCGGGGGGGACTTCGGGACGAATACACTTTTTTAGGGTGCAGGTCCTTCGGCCAGAACTAAAAAAACAAAAGAAAAATAGGAGAATAGGCAAAAGAGCTCAAACCACGTTTGGAATATCGCACAATAGTTGCTCTCCAGCTGTGATGTGGGTCACTCACAACGCCAGTGGGGGAGAACAGACTAATGCGTTATAAACCTTACGATCGTGAGATGGTGTCGTTGTGGAGTAGTGGGTGGTGCAGGGAGGCGGTTGGCCTAGGCTGGCAGCAGGCAGGACGATCTTCTCAGCTCAAGTAGTAAGGCAGCAGAAAGGAGTGTGGTATTCACGGCTCCGGGGGTCACCAATGTAGTGTACTGTATGTGGCCAGTTGTCAATTCTCTTTAGTTGTCTATTATCTCTTTGTATGGGCACACAAACGTACGTACATGTAGATACCTTCACTCAGGAATGAGGTTGGATAGAAACTCACGATGCGCTTCCTGTATATATATTGTTGTACAGCGCAGTGCTTAGGAGTGACTAGGTGAGGAGCTGAGAGAGATGTTGCTGGTCCAGTAGTTGAGTGTAGGATGTCCTCCCTGGGCAGGCGTGGCCGTATTTATACAATTTACCAGGATCAGGATCTGGGGTGCGCGTAGCGAGGTGACCAATCACAGCGGCTCCAGCGTAAGGTGTGAAACGCTCTGATCCTGAACTGGAGGTTGATGGTCGAGACTAGGTCGGCGATCGTACCCCTACGTCCTCTGCATAGACCTAGTCTCTCGGCGTAGCTGGCTGTACGCTGATTGGCTGGTCGGAGTGCGGCCGGAGCTCAGTTGGAAGTTGTAGGGGAGAGTAGCCACTACAGTGCTCTCTACATACATGTTGTATTGGATGTACAATGCAGCTTGGTACTGGGAAGGCAGCATGGTTACAAGCGTGATGTAGAGAGAGCTGGTTGGTGAGGACGCTCAGAGAAGGACCAGCTTGTGGGTCGCCATGCTCGCCGGCGGGAGTGAGGACCACCAGGCAGGAGGAGGAGGAGCGAGGACCGCCAGGCAGCGGCGGAGGAGGAGGTGTTGCTGGCTGGTTGGTGGAGGTAGAAGAGACAGGTCACCAGGAGGTCAGGTCTTAAATAGCGGGGGCTAGGCGTGGCTTAGTAGTTGACCCCGCTCCGTGATGTATGGCGGCGCTGGTTGACCCAGACCACGAGGCACACACTGGGGAATTGGTGGGGTCGGCTTGGGAACTTCGTGTTTTCTTCTTTCCTTGTGGTTATCAGCATATACCTAGATCACGCGCACCTACAGTGATTTACTTAAGAGAGAGGCCCAGCAAGGTACAGATACATTCTGGAACCATAACTTGCCAACAGTGTGTAACAGACATGACCGACTGCCCAAACAGCTAACAAGCCGATCAGTGGCGAAGAGGATGAAGTAAAGTAAATTCAGAAGCGTGGATAGAGGTGATTGTTGTGTCGACATTTTCAAACCCAAGGACGTTCTTTGGTTCTTTCTTGCCATTTCCATTAGCAGCCACACCTGAACAAAGAGGGAGATGTACGATCGTTTTTTACCGGGAAATTTTTTTTAGTTACCTACAGCCTAGATTCTTACTTGATAGAAGACTGTATAGACAGAGAGGCTGCCTAACTTACAGTTTATTATGACATTCAAATTTTAGACTGAAGAAATAATTGAAAATTTCGTATCATTTATTAGTTAATATAATAAATCTATTAAATTATGGAATTTGATATTTTAGGTGAATATAAAATTAAAAATTTTTTCTTTATCAGTCATATGAAAATTTTAAAAGATATATTTTGAATGGTCTCTTGTTCGAGTCCCTCTCATGCATGTTGATACATTTGGAGGAAAGATTTCAGAAATAAGAAAAATAATAATAGATTATCATTTAAAAATATTTTAAAATTGATTAATATAATGTTTTTTAATTTAATACACTCACCCAAAACGTTTCCACTGTATGTGACTTATGTGCAAGGTTCGAGACAAACATTGTGTGTAAACAATATCTCCTTCATGGTGTGTGAGTTGGAGTTGTGTGGGATAGTGTTCACACATCTGCCCCTCTATCTTATGAACGACTCGACCCAAGAATAGAGTAGTGGTCAGTAGCGAAATATTAGGTCCTGAAATCATGATTCACTGTGGTGGAGTAGCCTCTTTAATATTTTTCCACAACTTAACTATGGCAACAAATTATCCCTTCTGCTGTGGCTTTTATTAAATTTGTTGGGTATTAATTTACAACAGTGTTATTATGGGGGCTGTATGTTTGGTTGGTTCACTTGTCCGATTATCAATAAATCATTGGTAGGTTAATTATTGATGACTGACCCACGGCCAATTTTTAATAGAAAACGATTATGAAAACGCCGCAATTTCACTTGTTTTATAGTGGACACTGTTGTAGTTTGTGCAAATGTGTTAAGAGGTGGTTATTTCTAAATTAAACCGAACCTAACCTTACTTGAAATTAAAAACACGCAGCAGAAGCATCGTTAAAAGACCTCGCCAACCTAACCAAACAAACCTACCTAATCTTACCTAACTTCTTAGCCGGGGGACTCCACCCCTCAGGTATATTAAACAGAAAGAATTTACTATGATATGGTGTAATTTTATGTGTATTTGTGGGCATGAGAGCAGCCGTCTGTACCGAACAGTTCTTAAGCATACACTGAGCATCACCGTTGATCAAGCCCGGGCGGTGCAGTGTTTTGAAATATGTCAAAATGATTGGCTGTTTACATCCTGGAATGAGACGTCACTGCCGCATTACTGCCGAAAAGACAAAGTATTGTGTGCCTAGGCGCCTTATTATTTGCCAAACAAAGCATTTGCATCAGAACTCACTGATGAAAATAAAGTAAGAAAGTAAACAGTAAAACAAATAACTTGTCTGTGGGTCAGTCATCAATATTAACCATTGGTAGTGAGCATTCACTGCTGTGAGGAAGGGTAAAATTATCATTTAGGTCATGCATCTATTTTTCGAAGGTCAGAATCATTCAAAACACATCCAAAACTATCAGAAAAACATAATTTTAACCTAACTTAACCTAACCTAAACCTAAATTCGCTGCATGGCCAAACGATAATACCTGAGAAAGGTAGGAAATGCAGTCCTGGACATAATTGCCACTCTAGCACACAAAAATTACCATAAAACTTAAAGGTAGAGGTGGAGACAATTAGCACCTGAAGGATGTATGGAATTACACCAAATTTTCAGATGTTATTTAGATGATACTAAGTAATAAAACAAATTGAGTGTAATTATTGATGAGATACCCGGTGCCAATTGGTGATTATTGATGACTTTACTGCCGCTGTATTTTCATAGAAAAAGAAATTAAAAACGCAGCAATTTCACGTGTGATTTATAGTGGAAACTGTCGTAGTTATGGCAAATGTGTTAAAAAGTGGTTATTTCTAAATTAAACCTAACCTAACCATAATTCATAAGAAAACAATTGGTAGAAGCATTGTTATAAGACCTCACCTATCTAACCAAAGAAACCTACCTAACCTAACCTAACCTACCTAACTTTTTAGCCATGAGGCTCCACCCTCACGGCCTGAACAGCTTATAAACATACACCAAGCCGCCTGAGCATAGCTGTAGACATCGATTGGGCCCCGCCTTATTGATTTATCACTGCACAAGATGAAGTAGTGCTGCGAATGAGAACTTAAGAGAGGTGCAGAGTTATAAGAGAAGGTGTGAAATTTGGAAGTGAAACAAAATTTGGAGGTGTGGATTTTACCACTAACACATGAGAGAGCGTGGGTGTAGCTTCATCTGACTGATGGCAGGCTATAAATTAAGACATTTAATTACAGTAATTAATATTTGTTCTGAAGAATACTGTGGACTCTGTTTAATCCTTAGTGGTTATGATACCAACTACAATATGTTTTTTGACTGTTGCATTTTAGGTGCAATGGCAGGGTTTGGCTTAGAAGAAATTGGCATCCCAGGAGGTGTGTATCTTAAGGAGTCACTTACACACTGTACAGATCCTCTAAAGGCTATAGAAGAATTTCAGGTAAATATTATATTTCATAAATTTCATATTACTGTACTTTAGTTGGTCCTATTCTCATAATTTATTAGTTTTGTCTGTTATATTGTGCATTATTATTTTGCATGACAAGAGTAAATTAGTTATAAGACTGCTAAAGCTGCATACAGTATAGAATTTGCTTTGCACCTACTGGTGTTTAGTCTGTAGCAGAGAAGTTTGTCCCTGGGACTCCCAGTCGATATTGTTAGAAATTGTTAACCTGGAATAGACAATTTCAAATATTTTCCAAAAGTATCTTTATTGTTGATGTACTTTAGAAAAGGAAAAAAAAACATAGCTTTCCTTAGATGTAAATCCTAACCAAGATGTGGACTCCAGCTCTGAAGAGGGATGGCTATAGATAGAAATACATAATTAGACAAGCAAATTTTTGAAAGGGTAGAAGTTATGCTGTAGCTTGTTCTGCTAAGAATTTAAAAGTATATTTGAAAGCAATAAAAACTAGTTCTTATTATTTTAGTCTTATGAACAAAGAAAAAACTTGTTTCATTACTGTTGCTCCCAATTCTTATGAGCTACAAAGTGTAAATACCATAGAAAATGCATTGTTAAGAGTGTATCAGTTTACACAAAGAGCCTATTCCCTTCCAGTCACCTTTACCTGAAGACAGTTTGCTTGGTCTTACATACTATATACTGTACTGCACAGTACATGCTTTCTATTTTGTATGTAATTGATTTTTTTGCATTTTTAATATTTAAATATACAGTACATACAGTATACAGTATTCCTGTGAAGTACTGAACTTGTAAATATATTATATTTTTCAGTTAGAGAATGGGATCCTTCTGCCATCACTGAGACCCATGTTACATCTCTTGGATTTGCACGGGGTTAAGCGACTTGACTTTCACAATTCTATCATGGAGGTGAGATGTGGCTTTAGCTTTAATCTTTAGAATTTTGACAAATCATCCAGATTCTTTGTCATGGAAAAGGGGTAAAATTGCAGATTACAGCAACCAAAGAATCTGATAAAAAAAATTCTGATGGTTTTTGATGCGATTGGTTCAAATCTGACATTCATTTTTATCAGAAATAACTAGTTTTAGATTTAACCCTCCCCCTCCCCAACAATAATGGGGGGAAGCGTGGGAATTCAGGGTTCAGGGTTGGGGAGAGCCAAAACGAGTGATTTGTGGTAAAAGCAAATTCCAAAATTGTCCGAATCGCAAAAAGAAAACATTAGAAGAACACATTACGCAACAGGAATTCTGTTATTTACAAAAAAATAGTAGAAATAATAGTTCTAACGATCGCATGTTCTGAATTCCCGGTACTCTGTGCTTGCTAACTTATGCAATATAGCCCCTTACCCCTGGTTGCCCTAGCCGGGGGCTTTACTCCCAGGCCCCCAGACACTATGTAATAACCCAGAGTCGCGTGGTCAGCCTCCACGAGAATATAAATAGCCATTACAATATTTGGTAAAATTGCAGATAGGTAAGCGAACATACGAACATGAACAATTTGAGCAACAGCGTAGGGGCAACAGGTGCTCTGATTTTAATCTTTTTAAAATTCAATAATTTCCTTTTTATCAATTTGTGACGGAATTGTAATATAAGAAAATGATCATAGAAAAAATAGTTCTATCGATTGAAAGAAGTGAATTTCCGGAATTTTGTGGTTGTTGTTTACTGCAGTATTACCGGAAGAAGATAATGAACTGGTGATGAAGCTATTGATGATTGTGTTTGATACCTATCACTTTCCTGTGTATGGTAGATTTCAGATCAATTTGCATGGGTCAAAGAATAAACATTTACCATACAGCCACCCACTAGAGGTGGTCATGATGAGGGAAGGTGGCCACTGGCCTGTGTAGGATCCCTCCATTGATCTTGATAATTTTGTTGTTTTTGTGCATTGTACAGTTGAAAATATTGATAACAATAAATATGTAATGAATACAGTAATTCAAAATTAGTATGAAATAAGTGGAAGTACAGTATGCTGAACCCTCACTGCTTGTAATTTGATATTGTTGGGCACTGGGTCCATCAAATTGGCCCAAAATATAAATGGAGTGAATATCCTGGTTAGTAAGCCCACTACAAGATGCCATGATGAAACAAACACTGAGGGTAGAGGCAGGAAGTAGCCTCAGGCCATCATCCAAGAGGTGCCAATTATCACTTTATGTCCTTTCTAATATTTCTTGATGGTTCTCTTTTGAATTTGACCAGGTGCAAAATTTGAATTCCAAAGGGTATAAATGTGTACAAAACCATTGTTGACATGATTTGATAGAACTTTTATATATATATATATATATATATATATATATATATATATATATATATATATATATATATATATATATATATATATATATATATATATATATATATATATATATATATATATATATATATATATATATATATATATATATATATATATACATATATATATACATATATACATATATATATATATATATATACAGTATTACCCGCTTAACGCGGTTTCCCTTAGCGCGTTTTACCGTATACATGGTGCCTCGCCAGAGCGAACTTTCACTTAACAGGGTTTTTTCCACGTATATGCGGTGAGTGTCCGGCTCAGCTATTTTTAGATTCTATTTTTAGATTCGCCCCACCTGCCACCCTGCCTGACTGCCTGTT
>NW_024743494.1:0-19979 GCF_018991925.1 Homarus americanus
CTAGAAGCGCGTATTGCTTCAAAATCTCTCTCCCTTTATATATCTTTCTCCCTTCTCATCAACCCTCCACATCCTCCCCACTCTCACCCCTCACCATACCCCCATCTCTCCCTCCTCCCCACCTCACTGCCAACCTTCTCATCCACCTCCCCATGCACCATCCTCTCTCCCTCAACCCCTTCTTCTCACTCCCCTAGTCCTCTCCTCCTTCTTCCTCCTGACCACCCTCTCCTCCTTTCCTCCCTCCCCCCTTTCCTCCTCCACCCCCTTCTTTCACACTTCCTAGTCTCCCCAATTCTCATCTCCTCCTCTTTCTTAATTAGTTATCCTCCTGGCTTACAAGACACATTAGCAAGTTGCCCTAATTGCACTCAGGTCAATTTAACCCACCACAAAACTGTAAAGGAAGTTTGTTCTCAACCTGATGCAGGACTCTCTCTCTCTCTCTCTCTCTCTCTCTCTCACTATTAATTGAGTACCTTTAGGAATTAGTTTTATACGTGACTGGGGGGGCATTGTGAGTGAGTCTGGGGGCATATAAGTGAGTCTGGGACATTTATATGAGTCTGGGGCATTATAAGTGAGTTCAGCATTATACGAGTCTGGGGGGCATTATAAATGAGTCTGTGGTCACTTATAAGTGAGTCTGGGGCATTATAAGGAGTCTGGGGGCATTATAAATGAGTCTGGGGCATTATAAGTGAGTCTGATGTTTTATAAGGCTCCAGACATTTCCAGTCTCTCTCTCTCCCCTCTCTCTCTCTCTCTCAAGCCTTAAAGAGAGATTAAAGGGAGGGGTTAAACAGGCTAGGCATGAAGCAGCAGGGAAGAGATTAATGTATGGGGGCGGTTCAAATGGGTAATTACCATCAAGTTTAAATGGGTGGATCCAATTTAAATGGAAATTGTAATGGGTATTCAAGCTAAATAAAAGATCCAATTTAAATAATTGTAATAGTATCAAGCTTAAATTTGATATTTATATCTAAAGTTTTATGTTTAAATATTAGCTTTGATGAAGTGAACTTAAACTCGTTTAAAATCGTGTTTGTTGTGATATAGACTATTGTATATATACATATCATATAGGCCTAAATATACTTGAGAGCCTATACTTATACAATACATACACACAATACATTCACTTGCAAGTACAAAATAAACTGATAGCTACTAACCACAACAAAATAAAGACGAATCAATTCCCCATACTAACACCCCCCCGTCCCTCTTCATCCCCCTGCCCCAACCCCATCTCTCATCCCACCCCCGCCCCTCTTAACCCTCTAACCCCTCCCCCCACATACAGGTGGGGTCCTCAGCGAACCTGCTATTGTCACAAGAAAAATTCCACAAGAGAAGAGACATAACTCACCCATAAATTCATACCGTACATCTGCCCCTCACCATCCAACATTATTGACCCGGGGTAAATAACATTGCAATATAAACAACCTGATTGCTAATTCTTGCTAAATAATTGCTCGTAGTTTAAACTAATCAGTTGTATGCATTGTGCTGTATTATTTTAGATATTCTGTAATAAATTTCCTGATTAGACACCTGACTACATAATTTGCAATATTTTTTGTAGTCTTGGTGTAGAAATGTATTTGAAATAATTTGTTGTTTTACTGGTGTTTGAAATATATACTTTTGTGTAATTTATTCGTGAAGAAATGGTAGTATTTGATCTGCTTTCATTTTCACTCCAAGCAAGAAAACTCATCTACTTTTAATGAATAATATTAGAAGCTTTGGTTTCTCTCTCTCTCTCTCGCACGGTAATAAGGCTCATATATTCATTTCTCTTCCTATTATGTTTCTCTGAACTCATTGCCACTCCTGTTACCGCCGGCATATTAATCTTACATAATAATATCAGATTTAGTTTCCGAATAATGCGTCCATACAGCTGTCATCATAATGCTTACCTATTATGCTCCACTGATTCATTACCACATAGATATCACTCGTATACCCCATAATAACACTCCGACGTATTGGCTTTCTCTTGATTCATTTCCACACACACACACACACACACACACACACACACACTTCCATAATACCTACTTCCTTCACTGTCATCCACTTTTTTTTTCATTTCCTCTCAAAATCTTCTATATAATATCTGTCATTTCTACTTTCTTGCCCCTCTTATTCCATAAATTTAATATCTCTCACAATTTACTCATCATCATCATCATCATCATCATCATCATCATCATCGTCATCATCATCATCATCATCAAATATCATCCCACACACCGAATCATTCCTCACATTACATAGAACCAACTGAGAATTACACCACTGGTTCCTCCTATCAATACTGTACCTAATTGTTCCTTGAGGATTTCACCGTAGTCCATAATACCTCAGCGTCCTGGTTCTCTCTCTCACCACGTGTTTCACCACCCTGCCTATACGGGATGAGAGGAGAGAGAGAGGAGAGAGAGAGAGAGAGATATTAGCATCATCACCATCACAAATAATACCATCATCATCACCAGCAACCAGCACCAGCATCATCATACAATCAACAATGCCACCACCAATTGGCATCATCACCACTACCCTCATCACTACCACCACCATCATCAATTCACCATCACCATCAGAATCACTTTTTACAGCCCACAGCACTAATTCTTTCAGTAAAAACATCACAATGAAAGTGATCATCACGCCCATCAACACACCATCATCACCATCAGTTACAGTCACAGCAGCGTGCAGAGAGGGGCAAAATAGCTCGGAGTTCGAAAGTTGGCGGCGTTGATGTTGATTTTGCTCCAAACAGGGTAGCGTGTTGCTCATGAATAAGGGAATGTCCGACTCCCCCTCCCTCACGACCCTCCCCTCACTCCTCCTCACCATCCTCCCCTACTCCCTCCCTCACTCTTCCTCACTAGTTCACTCTCATCTCCCCATCACTACCTCACTCATCTTCCTTCACTACCTCCCTCTTCCCCCTCACTACCTCCTCACTCTTCCCTCTCACCATTTCCTCTTCCTCCTCTCTCCCCACTACCTCTTTCACTCTTTCCCCTCACTACCACCTTCTTCCCCCTTAACACCTCCCCTTTCCCCTCACTGCTCTCACCCTTTTCCATCCTCTAAAATCATCTCCAATTCTCTTCCAATTTCCTTCAGCACCACCCTCCTTCTTTCCCTTCACCCTTCCTATCCACACTTCTGTTTTAACCTCTTCCTCCTTCCCTCATCATCATCCCTAATGTCTCTTCCCCATTCTTTCCATCCACCTCATTGTTTCTCCCTCCTCCTACTTACCGTCCACCTCCTCCCCCTCTCCTCTGCCCCCAACACCTGGAGCAAGACAGTGTCAGGAGTGATGGCGTGCCACAGTGTAAGACAAACCTGCTTCCATCTGTCCCTTGTTGGTTCCCACAGTGTGTGTGTGTGTGTGTGTGTGTGTGTGTGTGTGTGTGTGTAGTAGGAGTTGGGTTATTTACAAGAACTTTCCCCTCCTCACCCTTCCTTAGCCTCTCTCTCTCTTCCTCTCACCCCTCCCTGTTCCCTCCTTCTCCCACCCCCTCTTCCTTGGCTCCTCCTTTCTCCCACTCCTTCCCTAGCCTCCCTCCCCACACCCCCTCCATCTCTCCCCGCCTCCTCATCCCCACTCTCATCCCCACCCTCCTACTATTAAAGTTGTATTTTAAGTCGTCATAACAGGTTGCATGCAATCAGCATCAGGTGTACGAGGCGCCCCACTGGTGACACCAGACAATGAACCTCGACGCAGGGGAGACACACATCATCATCATCAGGTGAACATAGACAGACAGACAGAAACAGACAGATGTACAGAGGGGGAGGATAAGACGAACATGCAAACATCAATACAGAACAGACAGACAGAAACAGACAGACGTACAGAGGGAGGGGGGGGTGATAGACCTCACATGCAACCATCAGTACAGACAGCAGGTAATCCCCCCACTCCACTCCACACCTCCTTCTCACTCCCCACCCCCACCCCACATCACCAAGAGACGAAAGAACACACCCTATCACCACCCAAAAAATTTACTTAACTCCATAAATACACAACAAGGACACGAAAAACAACTCCCTCGTTATCTCAACTCCTATATAAACTGTACATCGACTACAGCTACATTCCCTGCTCGAGGGTGAGGGAAGGGAAAGAGGGGAAGGGAGGGGAAAGGAGAGGAAACGAGGAAGGGAGAGGACGAGGGAAGGCAAGGAGGGGAAGGTAGAAGGAAGGAGAGAGGGAAAGGAGGAAAAGGAAGAGAAAGGCGAGGGCGCGAGGAGGAGAAGGAATAGAAGGAAAGAGAAAAAGGAAAGAAAGAGGGGGGGTCCACAAGAAAACCCATTAATCTATTAGATTCCGGGGTGCTACATCACCAATTAAATACATTTTGACTATAATAACGCCACAAGGAATAAATAACTTAGCAACGGTTATTTGTTATTCAACCGATCCCCACGACCGCCTCCTCCAACGCCGCCACCCAACGCCACTACCTCCAACGCCATCGCCCTCCACCACCACTAACACCGCCGCCTCTATCACCACCACCTCCATCATTGCCTCACTACCGCCCCGCCTCCATCACCACCTACAACACTCCCTCCAAACACTCTCCCATTCGTCACAGCAGGTAAAGGCCCCCACCAATATCCCTGATTTGTGTTATTTACGGTGATTTTGGTCATTGCAATTATTTTATTGTTAATGATTTGACTGAGGTACTGATAGTGTTATTATTGGCTATTATTATCGTTGATGTTATTGATAGTTGTATTATTATTATTGTTGTTATTATTATTATTATTATTATTATTATTACCATTATTATTATTATTATTATTATTATTATTATTATTATTATTATTATTGCTGTTATTATTATTGCTGTTATTATTATTGTTATTATTATTATTGTTGTTGTTATTATTGCTATTATTATTGTTGCTGTTATTATTAGAGTTCTTTTTAGTCATCATCATCATTACCTTTGTTGCTTTGATTTTCACTTCCACTGGCTTCATCATCATCATCATCATCATCAATATCAGCACAACAACACGCCACCATCCCGGAAGGCCACCCTAAGCGCTGATAAATGGATACACTTAGCGGTAAATTGTTGGAACATGTTGGTTGTGTTGATTCAAGTATATGCATATTGTTCAAAAGTTTTAATTTGTTGGGAATCACCTTGTTGAAGACTTAATAATGCGGTGGGTGTTTGATTAAGTTCCATTCTAACATTCCACACACGGTCAGGCGTTTGTCTGTTTGTCTGCTTGTCATCTTTTTTTTTGTTCAAGGTGAAATGCTGTATCTCAATAAGTATGTATGTATGCATGCATGTATGTATGTATGTATGTATGTATATGTAATTATTTTCTCCCTTCCACAACTTGTTTATTATTATTATTATTATTACATATTAATATTATTATTATTATTATTATTATATTTTTTAATTATTATTACCTAATTTAATCGTTTATTTTCAAACATATCTCTAATTAACCATAAACAAGAGATACTACAGGAAACATGTTATATCTATGTATACTGTATGGGAAAAATATACATCAACCTAACATTAATATTTCAATCACAGGTGAATATTCATCCATACCAAAATAACTCGATCAGTATCTAGGGATCAATAGCACAGCTGGCGATAAAATATAGATATAGTCGTCTTGGGGCCAGCCGAGGTGGGGGGGAGGGGGAGGGGGGGGGGGAGGGGGTGCGTGGGGGTGGGGGGATGGGGTGGGGGAGGGGGTGCGGTGGGGGGGATGGGGGTGATGGGGGTGGGGGGAGGTGCGGTGGGGTGGGGTGATGGGGTGGTGGGGGTGGGTGATGGGGTGGTGGGGAGGGGAGGAGAGCCACAACAAATGACACCCAAAGCTTGATGATCAACAGCCTAACAGCCTTACTAACAGTATACCAACTGAACTAGTGACTGTAAGACTGACGCCATTATTACAAAAACAGTTTTAGGAGTGTGTGACTGACTGAAATACAACGATGGAGGTAAAGGAGCAAAGGTAAGGGGGCAGAAGGCAGAAGGGAGCAGAGGTAAAGGGAGCAGAGGGGGAAGGGAAAGGGGGTGACTGGTAAGTTTTCCAAATGAGATCTTTAATCTGTCTTAATTAACTCTTTAAATATATGCAAATAAAAAAAATTACAAATATACATAGAAAACGGTATTCGAGGAGGCCCTGTCATTAATTACCATGAATGTGTGTGTGTGTGTGTGCGCGCGTGTGTGTGTGTGTGTGTGTGCGTGCGTGCATAAGGTGACTATATCTTCTATCTATCTATCTATCTATCTATCACTCCTTTCCCCAATCGCTTATTAATATGAATGAGGGATACAGAAACACAATAAAATAAGATAAAAAAATACAGAACAGAGTAATGCAAAACGTGTACGGAAAGTGACAGAAAGTAGGAACACCCACCCCACGCCCCTCACCCACCCACCCACTCCACCCACCACCCACCCACCACCACCCACACAATAAACGAGACAGACTTACATACAGACAGACACAAAAAGCAGGAGTGAGAATGGTCATACCTTCTAAAATCTATAAAACTTTCATGAAAAACAAAGAAAAAAAAAAATAAACTAAAAAAAAAAAGGAGGAACTGAAAAAAAAAGCAGCAATCCATTTCTTCTCGGTTGAAAACGACAGAACATCAAGATAACACAAGTTTATCCATAGTTAAGAAAGCGACAGCGATAATTGCCAAATGTCACTCTGAAATATATAGAAGCTGTTCTCACACGGCAAAATTTCACACCTCGGATGCTTGAAGTCGTCTCATGTCAGCTAGTCATCATTACACATGCTGAGTGTAACGTATGTATGTATGTATGTATGTATATGTGTGTATATGTATGTGTATGTATGCATGTATATGTACTTGTATCCGTGAAGTTGTTGTTATAGGACCGTACTTATGATGATAGAGAACAAAAGAACTCCAGCAGAACAATTATCAGTTACCATCTTCACTACACATGAAGTATGAACAGGGAAGGTAGGAGCGAAGGTAAGAGGGATAAGAGGGAAGGTAAGTAGAGGGGAGGTAAGAGGAATGTAGGAAGAGGGATGGAAGGTAAGAGAAAGGAGGTAAGGGGTAAGGTAGGTAAGAGGGAAGGTGGGGATACAGAGGGAAGATAAAGGGGAAGGTAAGAGGTGAAGATAAGAGGGAAGATATGAGGGAAGATAAAGTTAGCTTGTCTGTAGTCTTATCATTTCCTGTGTTGTATAAAAGTTAACTACATTATGGTCGATTATACGAGAACAAATTAAAGTAGTTGGTCCACTAAAAGGTTGATATTTAGTAACAACGACGGCGACAACCAGACCACGACGATGACAACCACAACCGCTACGACAACCGACCATCACAACCACGACGATGACAACCACAACCGCTACGACAACCGACCATCACAACTACGGCGATGACAACTACAACCACCACAATATCACAACCACAACAACCAAATCGTGACACTCAAACCCACAAAACCAGCTAAAGATATAGCTACACCATACAATAAGCTTATCTACCCTGAATAAAACCTCGGCTACAAAATATCATAAACAACATACCGTCAAAATAATCAACCAAGCCGTCAATTATTTTCCCCACCATTAACATCTTCCTCCCTACACGTGTAAACCAACAAGCCTCTGAAAAAAGTAAATAAATAAAAACCCGACCTCACCTGGCCAAACTACCTGGCCGACCTCACCTGGCTTAAAAAATAATAAAACACACACACACACACACACACACACAAAGTTTCAATTCCCCGTCAGTAAAAGCCAGGTCGTCGTCTCACCTTAATTAACCACCATAACCAGGTGACCCCAGGACAAGATAATTCCCTAATCCAGTACCACAGATAAATCCACCTCCTCCGTGTTATAATTTTTCCTTCCTCCTCTCTCCTCTCTCTCTCTCTTCTCTTGGCTGGGATGAGGAAAAAAGACTCAGGGAAGGAGGTCGTGTTTTCCGCCACAAACATGACGAATGCATGCCGACACTGCCACCAAGACTGGGAGAAAGGGAGGACTTCTTCACCCGGGTCCGTAGAGACGTCGAGGCTGCTCTCTCGCTGATGTGTCGACAAGCCTGCTGACCACGCCAGCCAACTCTCCAGCCTTCCACTATTCATCACCCTTGTCAAGAAAACGTCTTTTAGCTCAAGTATATTGAGAGAGAGGAGGAAGGGGAAGGGGAGAGGGGGAGGGAAAACACCTATGACTCCTGTATGCTGGGGAGGGGAGAGGAGAGGGAGGTAATTTGTATGTATTCGTTCACATGAAATATTATACGAGTATCAAACGGGTATTGTTTTCACTGCCTTATACAACTACACTATTTCCAATTTATATTTTCTTCATGGTATATTTAACCAATACACTATCCAGTCTAAAACAATCATTTAAACAATCCATACAAATCTAAACATTTATGTACAGGTATATAAAATAACCTAAAAAAAACACACACTCATGATATTAAATAAAACGAATTTCCTCGTATTAAAGAAAACAAACACGTGATAAAAAGAAGGTTTTGAGGAGACCAAAATCTATTACTATGGAAGTGTCAGAGGCAGGTGTAAATGAGGTGATAGGGAGATGTCAGTCCTCACACAGATGTCGATCCTCACCACAGATGTCAGTCCTCACCACAGATGTCAGTCCTCACCACAGATGTCAGTCCTCAACACAGATGTCAGTCCTCACCACAGATGTCAGTCCTCAACACAGATGTCAGTCCTCAACACAGATGTCAGTCCTCACCACAGATGTCAGTCCTCCACAGATGTCAGTCCTCCCAACACAGATGTCAGTCCTCAACACAGATGTCAGTCCTCACCACAGATGTCAGTCCTCACCACAGATGTCAGTCCTCACCACAGATGTCAGTCCTCCACAGATGTCAGTCCTCACCACAGATGTCAGTCCTCACCACAGATGTCATCCTCAACACAGATGTCAGTCCTCACCACAGATGTCAGTCCTCAACACAGATGTCAGTCCTCAACACAGATGTCAGTCCTCACCACACAGATGTCAGTCCTCACCACAGATGTCAGTCCTCCTCACCTTCACTCCAGTCATGTGGGAGGTAGAGAGTCATGAAGTAAGGCAGACAGTCATGAATGAATGCAGTCATGAAAGAAGTCAATCATGAGCAGATCAAGTACTCATGCGAGAAGTCACACAGTCATGAAAAAGTAACATTCAACATCCATGTTAAAGTATTGAATGTTGGTGTTTTCTGTGAATGTTATATCTTTATGACATTAATGTTATTAAAGTCTTGTGAATAAGAGTTGAACAATACACGAAACGACCTCGTGTTTTTGTCGTCAGTACAGTAGCTGCCGAGTATGTAATTTATGTATTTGTTCAACACACACACACACACACACACACACACACACACACACACACACACACACACACACACACACACACACACACACATGTGTGGCTCAATATGTATAGGTTTAAATATATAAAACATATCTCTGAAATGCAGCAGTTTTCGTGGCCATAAAAATAAACATTTCGATCAGCTCAAGCCTGTTTACTATATTTTTACTTATTCATGAGAGTGAGTAAGAGTGGAGAGTGTGTGTGTGTGTGTGTGTTTGTGTGTGTATATGTACATACATATACATAAGAAATCCAATAATTAAATAATACCACGAACACGGCAAGACGGAGCTCCCTCTATTTACACTTCATAATTACTGACCAGTCTGCATCACTTGCAAGCCAAACAGGAAATTAATTTGATTTCTAAATTCATAAAAAAAAAAATAAATTATAAAAAATATTACTAGGGTGAGTCTTTAATCCCAGTAATTATGAATAAATATGACAGAGTGGTGTAAGTGGACGGGTGAATGGGGTGGACGTAAGTGGTGTAAGAATGGACGTAAGTGGTGTAGAATGGACCAAGTGGTGTAAGAATTGGACGTAAGTGGTGTAAGGGTGGACGTAAGTGGTGTAAGGATGGACGTTGGTGTAAGAGGTGGACGAAGTGGTGTAAAGAGTGGACGTAAGTGGTGTAAGAATGGACGTAAGTGGTGTAAGGGTGGACGTAAGTGGTGTAAGAATGAACGTAAGTGGTGTAAGGGTGGACGTAAGTGGTGTAAGAATGGACATAAGTGGTGTAGAATGGACGTAAGTGGTGTAAGAATGGACGTAAGTGGTGTAAGAATGGGCGTAAGTGGTGTAAGAATGGACGTAAGTGGTCTAAGAATGGACGAAGTGGTGTAAGGATGGACGTAAGTGGTGTAAGGGTGGACGTAAGTGGTGTAAGGGTGGGACGTAAGTGGTGTAGAATGGACGTAAGTGGTGTAAGAATGGACGTAAGTGGTGTAAATGG
Organism: Homarus americanus; assembly: GCF_018991925.1. Classification (NCBI taxonomy): domain Eukaryota; kingdom Metazoa; phylum Arthropoda; class Malacostraca; order Decapoda; family Nephropidae; genus Homarus; species Homarus americanus. The sequence goes on from NW_024743494.1 coordinate 10,448, forward strand.
GCGTAGAGGTGGTGTAGAATGAACGTAAGTGGTGTAGGGTGGACGTAAGTGGTGTAAGAATGGACGTAAGTGGTGTAAGGGTGGACGTAGTGGTGTAAGAATGGACGTAAGTGGTGTAGAATGGACGTAAGTGTGTGGGGAATGGACGTAAGTGGTAAGGTGACGGTGGTGTAAGAACGGACGCGGAGTGGTGGGCGGGACGGGTGGTAAGAAGGACGGTGGTGTAAGAATGACGGGTGGTAAGAATGGACGTGGTGTAAGAACGGACGGGTGGTAAGAATGGACGGGCGGTTAGGACGGGTGGTGGGTTGACGTAAGTGGTGAAGGTGAACGCCGGTGTAAGAGGTGACGGGTGGTGTAAGGATGGACGGTGGTAAGGATGGACGGAGGTGGTGTACGCGGGTGGTAAGGATGGACGGGTGGTGGGAGGGTGACGTAAGAATGGGACGGGAAGGCGGTGACGGGTGGTGGGATGGACGGGTGGTGTGAGGAATGGACGTGTGGTGTAAGGGTGACGGGTGGTGTAAGGATGGACGGCGGTGGGGATGGACGGGTAAGGATGACGGGTGGTGGTAGGGTAAGGATGGACGCAAGTGGTGTAAGAATGACGGTGGTAAGGATGGACGGGCAGGAAGTGGAGCGGTGTAAGGTGACGGGCGGTGGGCGATGGACGGGTGGTGTAAGGATGGACGGGTGGTAAGGAGTGGACGGTGGTGGGGATGGACGGGCGGTGCGACGGGCGGTGGTGTAAGGGTGGCGTAAGTGGTGTGGGGATGGACGGGGGTGTAAGGTGACGTAAGTGGTGGCGATGACGGGTGGTAAGGATGGACGGGTGGTGTAAGGGTGACGGGTGGTGGATGGACGGGTGGTGTAAGAATGGACGGGTGGTGTAAGGTGACGGGTGGTGTGGAGGCGATGACGAAGTGGTGTGGGATGGACGGGTGGATGGACGGGTGGTAAGTACGGGTGGAAGGATGGACGGGTGGTGTAAGGATGGACCAGGTGAGGATGGGCGAAGAATGGACGGGGGTAAGGGTGGACGTGGGCGGTGGCGGTGAGCGGGTGTGGCGACGACGGGCGGTGGTATGAGGACGGGCGTAAGGGTGACGGGTGGTGTGGGCGGGTGACGGGCGTGGGAACGGGATGAAGTGGTGGGCGATGGACGGGTGGTGTAAGAATGGACGGGTGGTGCAAGAATGGACGGGGTGGTGTAAGAATGGACGAGTGGTGTAAGGATGGACGGTGGTGTAAGAATGGACGTAAGTGGTGGTGGGAGGACGGGCGGTGGGCGGTGACGGGTGGTAAGGATGGACGGGTGGTGTAGGCGATGGACGGGTGAAGGATGGACGGGTGGTAAGAATGGACGAGTGGTGGCGAATGACGGGCGGGTGGGCGATGGACGGGCAGGCAAGAATGGACGTAAGTGAAGGTGACGGGCGGTAGGTGACGGGCGGGGATGGACGGGTGGGATGGACGTAAGTGGTGTGGCGATGGACGGGTGGTAAGAATGGACGGTGTAAGAATGGACGGGTGGTGGCGACGGACGGGCGGTAAGAAGGACGCGGCGGTAAGGGTGACGGTGGTGTAAGAATGACGGCGGTGGGATGGACGGCGGTATGACGGACGGGTGGTAAGGGGGTGACGAAGTGGTGGTGACGGGTGGGTAACGGGCGGTGTAGACTGGTGTAAGAATGACCTGTGTAAGAATGGACCGGCAAAAGATGGACGGAAGCGGTGGGGATGGGACGAGTGGTGAGAATGGACCGTGGTGGAACGGACCTATGGTGGGCGATGGACGGGTGGTGTAAGGGGTGACGAGTGGTGTAAGAATGACCTATGGTGTAAGAATGACCGGCGGTGTAGGGACGGACGTGTGGTGTAAGGATGGACGGGGTGTAAGGATGGACGGGTGGTGTAAGGATGGACGGGTGGTAAGGATGGACGGTGGTGGGGTGGACGTGCGGTGGTACGGACGAGTGGTGTAAGGATGGACGTAAGTGGTGTAAGGATGGACGTAAGTGGTGTAAGAATGGACGGTGGTGGGAAGAACGGACGGGTGTAAGGGTGACGCGGTGGTGTAAGGGTGGACGGGTGGTGTAAGGATGGAGGTAAGTGGTGGGCGACGGGACGGGTGGTGTAAGGGGTGGACGTAAGTGGTGGTATAAGGATGGACGGGTGTAAGAATGGGATGGCGGTAAGAATGGACGGGTGGTGTAAGAATGGACGTAAGTGGTGTAAGAATGGACGTAAGTGGTGTAGGATGGACGGCGGTGTAGGCGATGGACGGCGGTGGGACGGACGTAAGTGGTGGCGGTGGACGAGTGGTGTAAGGATGGACGGGCGGGGGATGGACGGGTGGTGGGATGGACGGGTGGTGGGGATGGACGGGTGGTAAGAAGGACGGTGGTGTAAGGATGGACGTAAGTGGTGTAAGGATGGACGTAAGTGGTGTAAGGGTGGACGTAAGTGGTGTAAGGATGGACGGGTGGTGAAATAAATACAGAAGAACTTTGCATGGTGACTGGTGGCCTGAACTTCCCCCACACACCTGCCTTCAGGAAGTGATCCAGACGTGATTTTGACACACGGCCCTGTTATATGCCGGAAGTGGCGCCTAGGAGTAATGTGAGAGCTGTTCGTGTTGTGTTGTGTACCTCGTGAAAAGTTTCAAGAGATATACTGTTACACACACACACACACACACACACACGCACAACCACACACACACGTGACAGTAAAATGGACAAAAAATATTGGATATTAACGTTAATGAAAGACAAGGAAAGAGGGATTACAGCCAGGTCTTCTGTCCACTAGCTGGGAGATACTGTCATTTGGTCTAATACCCTCTCATGATCTGACTGGACTATGAGCTACAGTTTAATGTGTTCCCAGGTTACAGTTTAATGTGTTCCCAAGGTTACAGTTTAATGTGTTCCCAGGTTACAGTTTAATGTGTTCCCAGGTTACAGTTTAATGTGTTCCCAGGTTACAGTTTAATGTGTTCCCAGGTTACAGTTTAATGTGTTCCCAAGGTTACAGTTTAATGTGTTCCCAAGGTTACAGTTTAATGTGTTCCCAGGTTACAGTTTAATGTGCTCCCAGGTTACAGTTTAATGTGTTCCCAGGTTACAGTTTAATGAGTTCCCAGGTTACAGTTTAATGTGTTCCCAGGTTACAATTTAATGTGTCTTCAAGGTTACAGTTTAATGTGTCTCAGGTTAAAGTTTAATGTGTTCCCAGGTTACAGTTTAATGTGTTCCCAGGTTACAGTTTAATGTGTTCCAAGGTTACAGTTTAATGTGTTTCAAGGTTACAGGTTAATGAGTTCCCAAGGTTACAGTTTAATGTGTTCCCAGGTTACAGTTTAATGTGTTCCCAGGTTACAGTTTAATGTGTTTCAAGGTTACAGTTTAATGTGTTCCCAGGTTACAGTTTAATGTGTTCCCAGGTTAAGTTAAGGCCTTTATCATCACATGCTAAAGACTGTAAGCTAGAAATTGAGTTTGAACTGTTTATAAGTCAGTAAGTTACTTCAGGTGAGCATCTCAGAAAACAAGTAACTGAATCAACCCAATGACTTAAACTGTATTCTAGAAACTGACTTCCCCACAAATCATTCAAAATAAAGAAAACCTGGAAAATAAAAAATAAAAATCCCTCCACGAAGAAATAAGAAAAGTAATTCTCCACAACGAAATTAAAAAATAATAATAATTCCTCCTCCAAAAAATAAAATAATAATAATAATTATTCCTCAACAAAAAAAAATAAACAAATAATAATAATTCCTTCAAAAAAATAATAATATAATTCCCTCAAACAAAAAAAAGGTGTAAAATAAAGACCCTCTGAACACACCGCTTTAACACAACACAGTAACATAAGCGACGAGGAAGAGGAGCAGGAACTGGGGACACTTTGGCCTGAGATCATTAATAACCGAAATGTTTCTCCCGACAACACGAGACTCAACACACTATAACTGAGAGCCCATCCATCCACCGCTGAGTTGAGATATAAACACACAACTAATTACACCACAAACTGTAAAAATATGTTGTAATTAACACATACAAAGGCACAGCATAAGTAATTGATACCTTCAGTTTATTTCACCTGAAGATAAATCACCCTAATGCAATCTGGGAGGGGTTAGGTTAGGTTAGGTTAGGTTAGGTTAGGTTAGGTTAGGTTAGGTTAGGTTAGGTTAGGTTAGTTAGGTTAGGTTAAGGTAGTTAATCTTGAGATGAAATAAGCTAGGCGTGTCTAATCTTCAGGTGATTCTAGGTTAGTGCAATACAAAAATAGCGGACGATACAGTCAGGTAGAGGTTATGTAATGTCGATTCTAATTGTTTCTCATGCCTGTATTTTGTCTGTAATGGTCTGTATTTGTCTGTATTTTCATCCGGATGTAATAGAAACAGATGAGAGGTTTTGCCCCACGCCAGTCAGTAATCAGAGGAGAGGGATAGGGGAAGAGGGAGGGAAGGGGAGAGGGAAGGAGAGGGAAGGAGAGGGATAGGAGGATGGGGAGGGGAAGAGAGGGGAGGAGAAGGGATAGGAAGAGGGAGAGGGAGAGGAATGAAGGGAGGGCGGGGAGAGGGGAGAGGAATGAAGGAGGGCGGGGAGGGGAGGGCCTCACTACGACGCCATCAAATTCAGGGTTACGCTAGCCCCAAAAATTTCTTCACGGACTAAAGTGTTGATATACCGGCCGGGATTATAACGTATTTAGGACATTCCTTTCCCTGACTGTTGTTTATCATGATATAGTGACGTTCCCTCCGTGCCTTGAGAGACACGTAGACAGCCAGACAGACAGACACACACGGGTATAGATAGACAGGTAGCTAGACACTCACGCACGCACGCACACATACAACAACCCCTTCCCCACACACCCCTCCCACACAACACCCCACACACAACACCACCCCCCACACACCTCCCTTACACCCTCCCACAAACAAGCAGCTGGTCAAGTTATTAGTCAAAATAAATTTCAGAACGCCGCTGACAGCTTGGTAATAACGGATATATAGGTACCGTGATTTACCTCCCACGCCATAAATCACACACGGTGGACAATGGAACCCGAGGAGCCACTGGGAACAATGTAATTTAACAACAGGTGTAGTGATGTAGTTGTACACATACATACATACGTACATACATACATACACACATACATACATACAGGTGAGAGAGAGAGACACACACACAACTCAACCGTCAATATAAGTGTGATTAATTATGCTCAGGTAGTGAAGATCTTTATATTACCGTAGATTTATTATACTTGCAAAGTATAATGATCTCTGCTCTTCTAGAACTGTGTCGGGAATGGAGGGGAGAGGAGATGGAAGAGAGGAATGAGAAAGGGGGAAGGGAATGATAAGAGGAAGGGTAAAGGGAGAGGAGGGGCGGTGAGGGGAAGAGAAAGATGGATGATAGAGAAGGAAGGAAGGAAGGAAGGAAGGAAGGAAGGAAGGAAGGAAGGAAGGAGTGAGTGGAAGAAGGAAGGAAAAAGAGGAGATAAGAGGAGGGGCAGGGGAGAAAAAGAAGACACAGGGAGGATAATAGAGGAAGGAGCGAGGGGAGGAAGAAGAAGAATAAGAAGAGGAAGAGAAAGAGGAGAGACTGGAAGGGGTGAAATTATACTCCTAATCCCTCACCCCCTCCCCACCTCCCCCTCATCTTCACCTCCCTCCCCACACAGTAACTACCCTCACATGCCACACCCTGAACACGGAGGGAGGGGGGTTGAGTGGAGGGAGGAGGAGGAGGGGGAGGCGGGTTAGTCTCCTTATCTGGTAATATATTTATAGTGTTTACCTCCTCTCATACAAACAATCACAAACAATCATAAACAATCCTACCAATACAGCTTCCTCATTACTACTTCGAGATTCTGTTTACACTGTCACCACCTGGAGGATAAAGTGGCGTCACCACCTAGAGAGGATAGTGACGTCACCACCTGGAGGATAAAATGGCGTCACCACCTAGAGGATAGTGACGTCACCACCTGGGAAGAAGTGACGTCACCACCTGGAGGGATAAAATGACGTCACCACCTTGAGATAGTGACGTCACCACCTGGGAGAAAGTGACGTCACCACCTAGAGGATAAAGTGACGTCACCAGGTGTGTAGCAGTTATAAGCCCATCTTCAGAACTATATACGTACAGACAAACAAAGACGAGTCACCAGGAATGATTCAGCGTATATAGAAAAAACAACTCCATCATTAGAAAAACACTATCAGATTAGTCAGTAAGAAAGCTGAGCAAATTAACGGTTCTAACGCAGCCCTCCAAAAGTTTGTAGTAACTTTTAAGCAAACCTCAAAATAATATTAACCCTTAACTAACTACCTAACTAACAACCTTTAACACCCAGGAGACGAATTCAATCTATCTATGAGAAAATAACATCCGGATAAGATCTGTTATACATAAGAGAGATTGTTGACCCTTGTATAGGAGTTGAATCCTGTATCATGGGTTTGAGGCAGTACTTAATGGAGTTTGAATGCATATAGTTGTTTAGATGTTGGAGCCTATGATGACCTATACGTGTTTAACCAATTCTAAAACAATGATCCTCAGACGTGTTATTTAAATATTAAGTTTGAAACAGTCCCTTCACTAGTACGTTTACAGGGGCTCGTCATTAGGGTTTTGTGAAGTGTGTCAGCCCTGTGTTTGTTTACATTAGAGGAGGAAATTCACAATAGTAAACACACTATGAAATAAAATTAAAAACATTATTAAAACAAATACCTCAAAGATACTGATTTGTGGAATGTTTATATGACGAGACACCTGTAAACGCAGTAGTGAAGGACTGTACATTCTGAAGTTACCTGTATAATTACCTATAGACGTGTGACCACCTGTAATCATCTGAGTAATAACGTGGTGATGGTGACAATCGTATAGTGATGGAGGAGTTGTAGGAGGTAGAGAGGTCATGGAGGAGGAAGTACAAGTGGAGGAGGAAGTATAGAGGAGGAGGAAGTATAGAGGTAGAGGAGGAAAAGTAGAATTGATGGAGGAGGAAGAGAAAGAAGTAGAGGTAATGGAGAAGATGATGGAGGCAGTATCACCAGTCAAGGAAGTACCAGGACACGACTCTTGACTCAGCCTGACGGAGGCTCCCCTGAGAGGAACGCCCTTAAAGAAAGAGAGAGAGAGAAGGAGAGAGAGAGAGAGAGAGACCTAAACCACCTACACCTGGCAGGGAGGGGAGGCGAGTAGGAGGGTTAATATCCTATCCTCACACTCACTCTACAATATCCTACATCCTATACGCCACTCCTCCAGTTAGTATCCTTAATCCTTTTCCTACCGCATCCAAAAGGTACCATACTGGATATCCAAACATGGGGATAATGTTAGGATTTTGAGTCACTTCTGTAGGATTCCGGTGACAACCCGTAGGATTCTGATCGCAAATCGCAAAGGACAATGAAGGATTATATTTATCATTTCCTACCTCTTCTACCCCCTCCTCCTTCCCCCATCTCGTCTCCTATCTCATAAGCCTTCGTTTCCCTACTCTCTCTCTCTCCTCTCTGTTTATTCTCCTGTTTTATTCCCATCATCAAAAACTTCTTCCTTACCCACTATCCCTGTTTCCAACTAACCTAACCTAACCTAACCTAACCTAAATCGATATTATTCTTCTCCACACACACACACACACACACACACACACACACACACACACACACACACACACACACACACACACACACATTATTCTCTCCCCTTCCTACTCCACATATCAAGAAGGCTCAACACACTGACCTCGACTCACTGACCATCACCACGGCCTCATCTGCAAATTTGTGTAAGAAGCTTCTACACCATCCCCGACACCGGCCCCTACTACCACCTGAGATCCCCTGTCCGAGAATTGCTGTTCGACACCACAACCGCATCCAGCCCATACGTGCACGAAACTGATCGCTATAAGAACAGCCCAGTCCCAAACCATTGTAAAATTATCAATAACATGTAATAAATCAGTGTATTCACCAGAAACACTGCTCCCTACACTGTCACTATGTTGAAATGAACTGTAGTTTGAGCTGATCCCCATCTAAGTTACTATATGTCTTATTTGTGTCACTTATGTCACTTGTATATTATTTGTAATTCGTAACCCATTCCCCAAATATGTAACTGTATATTTTCAGCCTTCTGGCTGCCAAGCTCTTCAATAAACCGTTAATTATTATTATATCACACACACACACACACACACACACACACACACACACACACACACACACACACACACACACACACACACACACACACACACACACACACACACACACACACACACACACACACACACACACACACACACACACACACACACACACACACACACACACACACACACACACACACACACACACACACACACACACACACACACACACACACACACACACACACACACACACACACACACACACACACACACACACACACACACACACACACACACACACACACACACACACACACACACACACACACACACACACACACACACTACTCAACCAGAGCCTGTTTACATGTCAAAAATTAACTCATCTGTAAATTGATCAACTCCCACGAGGTTAACAACACACACTGTCAATATTTCTTAATAAAAAAAATACAATCAATCACCGATCACTACTTAATATCTGTGTCCGATGAGATAAGCTCAGAGACGTGTTGAGCCCAGGAGACGTGTTGAGCTCAGAGATGCATTGAGCTCAGAGATTTGAGCTCAGAAAGACGTATTGAGCTCAGAGACGTTGAGCTCAGAGACGTGTGAGCTCAGAGACGTGTTGAGCTCAGAGACGTGTTGAGCTCAGAGATGCATTGAGCTCAGAGAATAGACGTATTGAGCTCAGAGACGTGTTGAGTTTAGAGAACAGACGTATTGAGCCTAGAATTTAAAACATATTGAGCTCAGAAGACATATTGAGCACACAAAATCAACGTATTGAGCCCAGAACATAGACTCATTACCCCAAAACCAACAGACAAAATAATGATGTGTTGTACAGCTGCCTTTATAACTCTCTCAACAGTATACCCTTAGCCATACGTCCTCAGCCATCATACCACAGCACACGAGACATACACACTCTGAGAGATATACTTAATTACATGATTGGTATAGACGGTAATATGAGACAGACAGACAGACAGACACAAACAGACAGACAGATAGACACAACCAGACAGACAGACAGACAGACACAACCAGACAGACAGACAGACAGACAGACAGAACCAGACAGACAGACAGACACAACCAGACAGTGTTCATTACCATACAGAGCGAATATACAATTGTCCCTATATCTTTAACAGGTATGTCAGTGTGTTAATACAGAAGTCAAAAGAACAGGAATTTGAGTTTCTGAGGTTAGCATGCCCTCCCTCCTCCCAAAGTAGGTGTGGTAAGTGCATATTGATGAGCAAATACGTAACCGGAACGAAGCAATGGA
>NW_024743495.1:0-9282 GCF_018991925.1 Homarus americanus
TGTTATACTCGATCAGGTGACTTTGTTATACTCGATCAGGGGACTTTGTTATATTCGATGAGAGGACTTTGTTATACTCGATCATGGGACTTTGTTACACTCGATGAGGGGCCTTTGTTATACTCGATGAGGGGACTTTCTTCTACTCGATCAGGGGACTTTGTTATATTCGATGAGGGGACTTTGTTATACTCGATCATTGGACTTTGTTATACTCGATCAGAGGCCTTTGTTATACTCGATCAGGGGCCTTTGTTCTACTCGATCAGGGAACTTTGTTATACTCGATCAGGGGACTTTGTTATACTCGATCAGGGGACTTTGTTATACTCGATGAGGGGGCTCTGTTATACTCGATCATGCGAATTTGTTATACTCAATCAGGGGACTTTGTTATACTTGATGAGGGGACTTTGTTATACTCGACCGGGGGACTTTTTTTATACTCGATCAGGGGCCTTTGTAAAACTCGATCAGGGGCCTTTGTTATACTCAACCAGGGGACTTTGTTATAATCGATGAGGGGCCTTTGTTAAACTCGATCAGAGGCCTTTGTTATACTCGATCAGGGGACTTTGTTATACTCGATCAGTGGACTTTGTTACATTCGATTAGGGCAGTCTGTAATACTCGAGGAGGGGACTCTGTTATACTCGATCAGGGGACTCTGTTATACTCGATCAGGGGCCTTTTTTATACTCGATCAGGGGACTTTGTTGTGCTCGAAAAGTGGCCTTTGTTATACTCTTTTAGAGGCCTTTGTTATACTCGAACAGGGGCCTTTGTTAAACTCGATCACAGGCCTTTGTTATTCTCGATTAGAGGACTTTGTTAAACTCGATGAGGAGACTTTGTTATACTCGATCAGGGGAGTTTGTTATACTCGATCAGGGGACATTGTTATACTTGATGAGGGGACTTTGTTATACTCGATCAGGGGCCTTTGTTGTACTCGATTAGAGGACTTTGTTATACTCGACCAGGTTATCTTTTTTTTACTCGATCTGGGGTCTTTGTTATACTTGATGAGGGAGCTTTGTTATACTCGATCAGGGGCCTTTGTTATATTTGATGAGGGGGCTTTGTTATATTCGATCAGGGGACTGTATTATTCTCGATCAGGGGGACTTTGTTATACTCGATCAGGAGGTTTTGTTATACTTGATCAGTGAACTTTGTTATACTCGATCAGGGGCCTTTGTTATACTCGTTCAGGGGTCTTTCTTATACCCGATCAGGGGACTTTGTTATACTCGATCAGGGGACTTTGTTATACACTAGGAGGGGGCTTTGTTATACTCGATCAGGGGACTTTGTTTTACTCAACCAGGGGACTTTGTTATACTCGATCAGGGGCCTTTGTTATACTTGAACAGGGGGCTTTGTTATACTCGATCAGGGGACTTTGTTATTCTCGATCAGGGGACTTTGTTATACTCGAGAAGGGGCCTTTGTTATAATTGTTCAAGGGACTTTGTTATACTCGATCAGGGGACTTTTTTATCCTCGATCAGGGGACTTTTTTATACACGATCAGGGGACTTTGTTATATTCGATGATGGGACTTTGTTATACTCGATCATGGGACTTTGTTATACTCGATCAGGGGCCTTTGTTATACTCGATTAGGGGACTTTGTTATACTCGACCAGGGGTCTTTGTTATACTCGATCAGAGGCCTTTGTTATACTTGATGAGGGGGCTTTGTTATACTCGATCAGGGGCCTTTGTTATACTTGATGAGGGGGCTTTGTTATACTCAATCAGTGGACTTGTTATTATTCTCGTCAGGGGAGATCAGGGCTTTGTTATATACTCGATCAGGGAACTTTGTTATACTCGATCAGGGGCCTTTGTTATACTCGTTCAGGCACCTTTGTTATATTCCATGAGAGGCCTTTGTTATACTCGACCAGGGGACTTTGTTATACTCGATGAGGGGCATTTTGTTAAACTCGATCAGAGGCCTTTGTTATACTCGATCAGGGGACTTTGTTATTCTCGATCAGGGGACTTTGTTACATTCGATTAGGGCAGTCTGTTATACTCGAGGAGGGGACTCTGTTATTCTCGATCAGGGGACTTTGTTATACTCGATCAGGTGCCTTTGTTATACTCGATCAGGGGAATTTGTTGTACTCGAAAAGTGGCCTTTGTTATACTCTTTTAGAGGCCTTTGTTATACTCGAACAGGGGCCTTTGTTAAACTCGATCACAGGCCTTTGTTATTCTCGATTAGAGGACTTTGTTAAACTCGATGAGGAGACTTTGTTATACTCGATCAGGGAGCTTTGTTATACTCGATCAGGGAACTTTGTTATACTCGATCAGGGGCCTTTGTTATTCTCGTTCAGGCACCTTTGTTATATTCGATGAGGGGCCTTTGTTATACTCGACCAAGGGACTTTGTTATACCCGATCATGGGCCTTTGTTTAACTCGATCAGGGGCCTTTGTTATACTCGATCAGGGGCCTTTGTTATAATCGTTCAGGGGACTTTGTTAAACTCGATCAGGGGACTTTGTTCTCCTCGATCAGGGGACTTTGTTATACTCGATAAGGGGACTTTGTTATATTCGAATGAGGGGACTTTGTTATACCCGACCATGGGACTTTGTTATACTCGATCAGGGGCCTCTGTTATACTCGATTAGGGGCCTTTGTTATACCCGATCAGGGGACTTTGTTATACTCGATCAGGGGACTTTGTTATACTGTATGAGGGGGCTTTGTTATACTCGATGAGGGGACTTTGTTATACTCGACCAAGGGTCTTTGTTATACTCGATCAGGGGCCTTTGTTATACTTGATCAGGGGGCTTTGTTGTACTCGATCAGAGGATTTTGTTATACTCGATCAGGGAACTTTGTTATATTCGATCAGGGGCCTTTGTTATACTCGACCAGGTGTACTCTGTAATACTCGATCAGGGGACTTTGTTATACTCGACCAGGGGTCTTTGTTATACTTGATCAGAGGCTTTTGTTATACTTGATGAGGGGGCTTTGTTATACTCGATCAGTTGCCTTTGTTATACTCTTTTAGAGGCCTTTGTTATACTCGAACAGGGGCCTTTGTTAAACTCGATCAAAAGCCTTTGTTTTTCTCGATTTGAGGACTTTGTTAAACTCGATGAGTAGACTTTGTTATACTCGATCAGGGGAGTTTGTTATACTCGATCAGGGGACTCTGTTTTACTCGATTAGGGGCCTTTGTTATACTCGATTAGGGCGTATTTATATGGTGGGGACTTTGTTACTCTCGGCAAGGGGTCTTTGTTATACTCGATCAGGGGCCTTTGTTATACTCGATCAGGGGCCTTTGTTATACTTGATGAGGGGGCTTCGTTATCCTCGATCATGGGCCTTTGTTATACTTGATGAGGGGGCTTTGTTATACTCGACCAGGGGTCTTTGTTATACTCGATCAGGGGACTTTGTTATTCTCGATCAGGGGGACTTTATTATACTCGATCAGGGGACTTTGTTATACTCGATCAAAGAACTTTGTTATACTCGATTAGGGGCCTTTGTTATACTCGCTCTGGCGCCTTTGATATACTCAATCAGGGGACTTTGTTATACTCGATCAGGGGACTTTGTTATACTCGATCAGGGAGCTTTGTTTTACTCGATCAGGAAACTTTGTTATACTCGATCAGGGGCCTTTGTTATAATCGTTAAGGGAACTTTGTTATACTCGATCAGGGGACTTTGCTCTCCTCGATCAGGAGACTTTGTTATATTCGATGAGGGGACTTTGTTATATTCGATGAGGGGACTTTGTTATACTCGACCATGGGACTTTGTTATACTCGATCAGGGGCCTCTGTTATACTCGATCAGGGGCGCTGTTATATACTCTATGAGGGTTTTGTTATATACTCGATGACTGAGACTTTATTTATACTCGACCAGGGGTCTTTGTTACTTCGATCAAGGGGACTTTGTTATACTCGATCAGGGGACTTATTTATACTCGATCAGGGGGCTTAGTTATACTCGATCAGGGGGCTTAGTTATACTCGATCAGGGGGCTTTGTTATACTCGATCAGGGGGCATTGTTATACTCGATCAGGGGCCTTTCTTATACTCGATCAGGGGCCTTTGTTATACTCGATCAGGGGCCTTTGTTATACTCGATCAGGGGGCTTTGTTATACTCAATACAGAAGGCATTTATTCCATCGGATCAGGGCCTTTCATTATATACTCAATCAGGGGACTTTGTTATACTCGACTAGGGGCCTTTGTATTACTCAATCAGGGGACTTTGTTATACTCGATGAGGGACTTTGTTATACTCGATCAGGGGACGTTATTATACTCGATCAGGGGACTTTGTTATACACGATGAGGGGCCTTTGTTATACTCGATCAGGAGACTTTGTTACACTCGATCAGGGGACTTTTTTGTACTCGATTAAGTGGCTATTATACTCATTTAGAGGCCTTTGTTATACTCGAACAGGGGCCTTTGTTAAGCTCGATCAAAGGCCTTTGTTATTCTCGATTTGAGGACTTTGTTAAACTCGATGAGGAGACTTTGTTATACTCGATCAGGGGAGTTTGTTATACTCGATCAAGGGGCATTGTTATACTCGATGAGGGGACTTTGTTATACCCGCTCAGGGGCCTTTGTTGTACTCGATTAGGGGACTTTGTTATACTCGTTCAGGGGCCTTTGTTATACCCGATCAGGGGACTTTGTTATACTCGATCAGGGGACTTAGTTATACTCTATGAGGGGGCTTTGTTATACTCGTTGAGGGGACTTTGTTATACTCAACCAGGGGTCTTTGTTATACTCGATCAAAGGCCTTTGTTATACTTGATCAGGGGGCTTTGTTATACTCGATCAGGGGACTTAGTTATTCTCGATCAGGGGGACTTTGTTATACTCGATGAGGGGCCATTCTTATAATCATTCAGGGGACTTTGTTATACTCGTTCAGGGGACTTTGTTGTACTCGATCAGGGGACTTTGTTATATTCGATAAGGGGACTTTGTTATACTGGATCATGGGACTTTGTTATACTCGATGAGTGGCCTTTGTTATACTCGATGAGGGGACTCTGTTATCCTCGATCAGGGGACTCTGTAATATTCGATCAGGGGACTTTGTTATACTTGAAAAGTGGCCTTTGTTATACTCTTTTAGAGGCCTTTGTTATACTCGAACAGGGGCCTTTGTTAAACTTGATCAAAGGCCTTTGTTATTCTCGATTAGAGGACTTTGTTAAACTCGATGAGAGACTTTGTTATACTCGATCAGGGAACTGTATTATACTCAATCCGATCAGGGGCCTTTGTTATTTCTCGATAGAGAACTGTTAAAACTGGTCAGGACTGTTAACTCGATCAAAGGACTCTCGATCCGAGGACTTTGTTGCCACTCGATCATAAACTGTTACTTTCGAAGGGGCCTTTGTTATACTCGATGAGGGACTTTGTTCTGCTCGATCATGGGAATTTGTTATACTCGATCAGGGGACTTCGTTATATTCGATGAGGGGGACTTTGTTATACTGATCATGGAGCTTTGTTATACTTTCAGTGGGGGCCCCTGTTATACTCGATCAGGAGGCCTTTGTTATACTCCCGATCAAGGAACTTGTTATATACTCGATCAGTATTTTGTACTTATGATTAGGGGGCTTTTGTTACTCCGCGTCAGGACTTGTACTTCTCGATCAGGGAACTTTGTTATACTCTATCAGGGGACTTTGTTATACTCGATCAGGGAACTTTGTTGTACTCGATGAGGGCCTTTGTTATACTCGATAAGGGGACTTTGTTATACTCGATGAGGGGACTTTTTATACTCGATAAGGGGGCTTTGTTATACTCGATAAGGGGCCTTTGTTATACTCGATGAGGGGACTTTGTTATTCTCACTTAGGGGAATTTGTTATACTTGATCAGGGGACTGTTATACTCGATCATAGGACTTTCTTATATACTTTCGATGAAGGGCGCTGTTGCTGCTCGATGAGTTTCTGTTATATAGTGGGACTTTGTTGCTCTCCCGATCAGGGGACTTTGTTGTTGCGCATATTGATGAGGGACTTTGTTGCTCACTCGATCATAGGACTTTGTTATAACTACTCGATAGGGGCCTTTTTTGTTATACTCGATGAGGGGACTTTGTTCTACTCGATCAGGGGACTTTGTTATACTCGATCAGGGGACTTTGTTATATTCGATCAGGGGACTTTGTTATCCTCGACCAGGGGAGTTTGTTATAATCTTTCAGGCACCTTTGTTATATTCGATCAGGGGCCTTTGTTATACTCGGTGAGGGGACTTTGTTATACTCGATCATGGGACTTTGTTATACTCGATCAGGGGCCTTTGTTATACTTGATCAGGGGGCTTTGTTGTACTCGATTAGGGGACTTTGTTATACTCGATCAGGGAACTTTGTTATACTCGATCAGGGGCCTTTGTTATACTCGTTCAGGCACCTTTGTTATATTCGATCAGGGGCCTTTGTTATACTCGACCAGGTAACTCTGTAATACTCGATCAGGGGACTTTGTTATACTCGACCAGGGGTCTTTGTTATACTTGATCAGAGGCTTTTGTTATACTTGATGAGGGGGCTTTGTTATACTCGATCAGTTGCCTTTGTTATACTCTTTTAGAGGCCTTTGTTATACTCTTTTAGAGGCCTTTGTTATACTCGAACAGGGGCCTTTGTTAAACTCGATCAAAAGCCTTTGTTTTTCTCGATTTGAGGACTTTGTTAAACTCGATGAGTAGACTTTGTTATACTCGATACGGGAGTTTGTTATACTCGATCAGGGGACTCTGTTTTACTCGATTAGGGGCCTTTGTTATACTCGATTAGGGGCCTTTGTTGTACACGATTAGGGGACTTTGTTATACTCGACCAGGGGTCTTTGTTATACTCGATCAGGGGCCTTTGTTATACTTGATGAGGGGGCTTCGTTATACTCGATCAGGGGCCTTTGTTATACTTGATGAGGGGGCTTTGTTATACTCGATCAGGGGACTTTGTTATTCTCGATCAGGGGGACTTTATTATACTCGATGAGGGGACTTTGTTATACGCGATCAAAGAACTTTGTTATACTCGATTAGGGGCCTTTGTTATACTCGACCAGGGGAGTTTGTTATGATCGATCAGGGGACATTGTTATACTCGTTCAGGGGCCTTTGTTATACCCGATCAGGGGACTTTGTTATACTCGATCAGGGGACTTAGTTATACTCAATGAGGGGGTTTTTTATACTCGATGAGGGGACTTTGTTATACTCAACCAGGGGTCTTTGTTATACTCCATCAGGGGCCTTTGTTATACTTGATCAGGGGGCTTTATTATACTCGATCAGGGGACTTAGTTATTCTCGATCAGGGGGACTTTGTTATACTCGATGAGGGGCCTTTGTTATAATCGTTGAGAGGACTTTGTTATACTCGATCAGAGGACTTTTTTATACTCGATCAGGGGACTTTGTTATACTCGATGAGAGGCTTTGTTATACTCGATCATGGGACTTTGTTATACTCGATCAGGGGACTTTGTTATACTCGATCAGGGGATTTTGTTATACTCGATCAGGGGACTTTGTTATATTTGATGAGGGGACTTTGTTATACTCGATCATGGCTTTTTGTTATACTCGATGAGGGGCCTTTGTTATAATCGTTCAGGGGACTTTGTTATACTCGATTAGGGGCCTTTGTTATACTCGCTCTGGCGCGTTTGTTATTTTCGATGAGGGGCCTTTGTTATACTCGACCAGGGGACTTTGTTATACTCGATCATGGGCCTTTGTTAAACTCGATGAGGGGCCTTTGATATACTCAATCAGGGGACATTGTTATACTCGATCAGGGGCCTTTGTTATAATCGTTAAGGGAACTTTGTTATACTCGATCAGGGGACTTTGCTCTCCTCGATCAGGAGACTTTGTTATACTCGATGAGGGGACTTTGTTATATTCGATGAGGGGACTTTGTTATACTCGACCATGGGACTTTGTTATACTCGATCAGGGGCCTCAGTTATACTCGACCAGGGGCCTTTGTTTTTCCCGATCAGGGGACTAAGTTATACTCGATCAGGGGAGTTTGTTTTACTCTATGAGGGGGTTTTGTTATACTCGATGACGGGACTTTGTTATACTCGACCAGGGGTCTTTGTTATACTCGATCAGGGGCCTTTGTTATACTTGATCAGGGGGCTTTTCTATACTCGATCAGGGGACTTTGTTATTCTCGATCAGGGGGACTTTGTTATTCTCGATTAGGGGGCTTTGTTATACTCGATCAGGGAACTTTGTTATACTCGATCAGGGGCCTTTGTTATACTCGTTCAGGCGCCTTTGTTATATTCGACCAGGGGACTTTGTTATACTCGATCAGGGGACTTTGTTATACTTTTTAGGGGACTTTATAATATTCGATCAGGGGGCCTTTGTTATACTCGACCAGGGGCCTTTGTTATGCTCGATAAGGGGACTTTGTTATACTCGATCAGGGGACTTTGTTTTATTCGATTAGGGGACTTTGTTATACTCGATGAGGGGCATTTGTTATACTCGATCAAGGGCCTTTGCTATACTCGATCAGGGGATTTTGTTATACTAGATGAGGGGACTTTGTTATACTCGATGAGGGCCTTTATTGCTTACTAGATGAAGGACTCTGTTATAGTCGATCAGGGGACTCTGTAATACTCGATCAGGGGACTTTGTTATACTCGTTCAGTGGCCTTTGTTATACTTATTTAGAGGCCTTTGTTATACTCGAACAGGGGCCTTTGTTAAGCTCGATCAAAGGCCTTTGTTATTCTCGATTTGAGGACCTTGTTAAACTCGATGAGGAGACATTGTTATACTCGATCAGGGGAGTTTGTTATACTCGATCAAGGTGCATTGTCATACTCGACCATGGGACTTTGTTATGCTCGAACAGGAGCCTCTGTTATACTCGATCAGGGGCCTTTGTTATACCCGATCAGGGGACTTTGTTATACTCGATCAGGGAACTTTGTTATACTCTATGAGGGGGCTTTGTTATACTCGATGAGGGGACTTTGTTATACTCGACCAGGGGTCTTTGTTATACTCAATCAGGGGCCTTTGTTATACTTGATCAGGGGGCTTTGTTATACTCGTTCAGGCGCCTTTGTTATATTCGATCAGGGGCCTTTGTTATACTCGAGCAGGAGACTTTGTTATACTCGATCAGGGGCTTTTGTTAAACTCGATCAGGGGCCTTTGTTATACTTAATCAGGGTCTTTGTTGT
>NW_024743496.1:0-16200 GCF_018991925.1 Homarus americanus
AAAAAAAAATCTACAATGAAATACAGTACAGTAAAAGTAATGAATAATGATGAATGGATACAGTACAGTGAAAGTAATAAATAATAAGGAATGGATACAGTGTGACTGAGCACTTAACCTTTAATGTAGTCAGCTCAATGCACATGGGGCCCCCATAATTTTCTAATTATACATGGAGACTACATTAACTGGAAACGTTTCGGTATAGAAAATGCGTGTCATTTAAATTTTTATTTTTTTATTTTTTTATCTATATCTGAGGCGGTCGTAAGTCCCGACGGTCGTAAGTCCACGTAGTCGTAAGTCGGGGTCTAGGTGTGTGTGTGTGTGTGTGTATATATATATATATATATATATATATATATATATATATATATATATATATATATATATATATATATATATATATATATATATATATATATATATATATATATATATATACAGTATTACCCCGCTTAACGCGCTTTCACTTAACGCGTTTTCGCATATACGCGGTGCCTTGCCAAAGCTGAACTTTCACTTAACGCGGATTTTTCCACAGCAACGCGGTGAGTGTCCGGCTCGAGAGCTATTTTTAGATTCGCACCACCCCCCACCCGCCACCCTGCCTGACTGCCTGTTTTAGCTCATAAAATTCATACAAATTACCCGGCAAGAATATAATTTACATTGCTGGAATTCTTATAATTTGGTGATCATTTTGAATATAAACATCATATTTTTGCATTAGACATACAAATTTTAGATAAAAATTTTTCTCAAATTAACTATGTTATCTTTTGTGCAAAATATATGACATTTATATTCAAAATATTCCTGGTCTTACAAGGAATCCAGCAATGTCAATTATATTATCCTAACTTTAGTTTGAGGTATTATTTATTAAAATTTAGTGGTTATCCCACACATCTCCTTGGGACGGTTGGTGGGGGGGTGGGGAGGAGGGAGGGACCGACCGACCATCTGTTACCCTGTGAAGAATTATTTTTTTTTTTATTAACTGAAGATATTTGTTTTAGCTCATAAAATTCATACAAATTACCCGGTCTGAATATAATTTACATTGCTGGAATTCTTATAATTTGATGATCATTTTGAATATAAACATCATATATTTTGCATTAGACATAAAAATTTTAGATAAAAAATTTTCTCAAATTAACTATGTTATCTTTTGTGCAAAATATATGACATTTATATTCAAAATATTCCTGGTCTTACAAGGAATCCAGCAATGTCAATTATATTATCCTAACTTTAATCTGAGGTATTATTTAATACTAAATGTTAAAAACCCTGGAAGGGAGGATTGGTGGGGGGTGGGGGGAGGGTTGGGACTGACCATGCGGTTGGAAGAGGGGGGGAGGCAAGGTGGGGTACTTTGATTGACAGATAGTGTTGTGAAGATTATTTTTTTTTTTATTAACTGAAGATATTTGTTTTAGCTCATAAAATTCATACAAATTACCCGGTCAGAATATAATTTACATTGCTGGAATTCTTATAATTTGGTGATCATTTTGAATATAAACATCATATATTTTGCATTAAACATACAATTTTTAGATAAAATTTTTTATCTAGGTAACTGTGTTATCTTTTGTGCAAAATATATGACATTTATATTCAAAATATTCCTGGTCTTACAAGGAATCCAGCAATGTCAATTGTATTATCCTAACTTTAGTTTGAGGTATTATTTTTTAAAATTTAGTGGTTTTCCCCCAAAAATTTCTCTGAGAGGAAAGAGCCGGCAGTGTAGTGTGAGAGAGGGAGGTAGAGTCCATTATTTGAATGGACATTAACTTGGCGACTGTATTTCTCTATTTCTCTTAAGTATTAATTGTGTGCATGTACCATCATAAAATTAAGATGTTATTTTTACTACAACATAGGTATGTGCCTTCAAAAAGTGGAGTTTGGGGGTCGGGCCGGTTTCTATTGGAATTAATCCCATATGTTCTGTTGTTCACTTAACGCGGATTTCACTTAACGCGGGACCCTCTGGGTTCAATTGACCGCGTTAAGTGGGATACAACTGTATATATATATATATATATATATATATATATATATATATATATATATATATATATATATATATATATATATATATATATATATATATATATATATATACAGTCGGCCCTTAACATACGCGGGTTTATAATACACGGATTTGTAAATACGCGGATTGCCCCGCCGGAATAATATTCTTTACATTGAAGTAATTGAAGTACATTCAAATCGCGCGCCATTCAACTCGAGCGCGGCACCGAACACGGGACACCGCCCACTCCCGCAACCTCACACACACACGCATAGTTCTCCCTCACTCAGTCAGTCTCGCCGTAATGACGCTTGTGTTGACATCAGCATTGTTGTTGCAAAAATATTACATTTCCGTGAATGTATTATATCAAGCACAGTATGAATAGAATATCACTAATATAAGAGTATTTTAACCGAAAACTACTAAAAAAACGAGTAACATATCTTGAACATCGGAAGGTTAGGTAAAGTCTTTTGTTTTCATGTAGTTTATCCTAATTTACATTGAAATGCATTACGTTACAGCAAAACTACTATTTATTTCTGAGAATATGGAAATGTAATATTTTGCTGAAATGACGTACGTATTACAGTGGGAAGTGACGAAAGCAATGACTCGCTTTCTTTCGTTCAAAAGATGTTACCGAAATCACTTTTCGAATGGTTTTCAGTTAAAAACTGTTGTATTACAATAATATTCTATCCAAATTCACTTGCGATGCAACAGTTTTTTTAACTGAAAACCATTCGAAAAGCGATTACGGTAACATCTTTTGAACGA
This sequence comes from Homarus americanus, assembly GCF_018991925.1. Classification (NCBI taxonomy): domain Eukaryota; kingdom Metazoa; phylum Arthropoda; class Malacostraca; order Decapoda; family Nephropidae; genus Homarus; species Homarus americanus. The sequence goes on from NW_024743496.1 coordinate 2,837, forward strand.
AAGAAAGCGAAAGTCATTGTTTTCGTCACGATTTTATCCCACTTTCCACTGTAATACGTACGTCATTTCAGCAAAAATATTACATTTCCGTGAATGTAGTATATCAAGCACAGTATGAATATAATATCATTGTAATATAACAGTATTTTAACCGAAAACTATTAAAAAAACGAGTAACATCTCTTGAACATTGGAAGGTTAGGTAAAGTCTTTTGTTTTCGTCATGTATTTTATCCTATTTGACATTGAAATACATCACATTTCAGCAAAACTACTATTTATTTCTGAGAATATATTCATTCAGGCACAGTTTAGGTAAAATATACATGTGCTGTAACATTTTTTTAATTGAAAACGATTCGAAAAACACGTACCCTCTAGCCCTGTTCAAGGAGAAGACTGGGAGGAGCTGTTTGGTGCTTAAGACAATGACAAGGAAAATGATTTTGATGGATTTTAATGAAAATATTCAGAAAGACCCTGGCACTGTCAGGGAAAGTGGCTGCTGAAGGCTTCCAGGACATGGCAGAGGACGAGATTAGGGAGCTAAATGAAGAGCATGACACTGAGCTGACCGAGGAGGATCTACAGGAGTTAGTAGACTCAGGCAAGGAAGAGGAAGCGAAAGGGAAAGAGGATGAGGAAGAGCACCAAGAAATAACGTTGGAGAAGTTGGGGGAGATGACCAGGAATATTGAGACACTGAAAAACCTGGCCTATAGTATGTACCCCTCCATGGTGCATGCCCTGAAATTCATGCGAGGGATGGATGACGTTTTCGCTCCATACAAAAACATCATGGAAGAAATGAAGGAAAGAGACGACAACTCCCCATCACCATGTTCTTTGATCACCAAAGGAGAGATTTAACACCATCAATCACTGGCGGCAGTGAGGAAGCAGCTGAATCCACCGTCGCCCCCACTTCACCACCCGTTATGGAATTGAGTGACGATGAACCCGATGACCCCCGTCCTGTCGCCGAGGATAGGTACTGTACAGTAAAGTGAAATTTTGATCTCTTTTTTTTTAATAGCTTTTCTTGCCATGTTTATTGTTTGTAAAAATGCACAGCACAGTACAGTTCAGTACTGTACATAGGAAGTGGAGGTGCAGTTATTCACAAAACATTTGTGTTTGTTGTTGGCAGTAGTGAGGGTGAGGAGGTGGAGGAGGCAGAGGAGGGAGCGGAGGGAGCAAGTTGGGAGGAGTGGTGACCTTGGACGCGGGAGCAGGGACGAGTGGAGATGACAGCCAGTACATTACGGGTGTATTAATTGTTTTTATAGCTATTTTTGCATTTTAATATTAAATACTGTACATTACGTTTCAACAAAACTACCATTTATTTCGGAGAACATGGAAATGTAATATTTTTGCTGTAATGATGTATGTATTACAGTGGAAAGTGGGATAAAACTGTGACGAAAGCAATGACTTTCTCTTTCTTTCGTTCAACAGATGTTACCGTAATCGCTTTTCGAATGGTTTTCAGTTGTGGGATTATAAGGCTAATGATAGGATAGAATATTATTGTAATACAGTACGAATACAACAGTTTTTTAACTGAAAATCATTCAAAAAGCGATTACGGTAAAATCTTTTGAATAACGAAAGAAAGCGAAAGTCATTGTTTTCGGCATGATTTTATCCCACTTTCCACTGTAATATGTACGTCATTCCAGCAAAAATATTATATTTCCATATTTATTTATGAGAATACGTATATTCATTCAGTCACAGTTAAGGTAAAATATACTTGTGATGTAATATTTTAATGAAAATACGGTATTGTAGTTTTCTTTTGTTTCAAATTTAATTAACAAAGATTGATGTATCAAATGTAATGAACAAAAATTTATGTACAGTATCTATAAATAACTTTAATAAATGAATACTTTATGTTTTACATCGTCCTGTGCATACCATACCATGGATTTGGTTACTTTGGGCTTGCTATGATGACGCAAGAGAACTGCTCTGGCAACTGTACCGACACTCACAGCTGGTGGTGCGTTGGTGCATCGTTTCCATTGTTTACTGGTAGTTACTGGTAAATATTTTTCAACCTAACGAAACTATTACCCGTTTAGAGGTCGACCCCCAATTTTTTGCCAAATAATTTGGTCTTAGAAACTTGAACTACACACAGGTATATGTGGTAAATAAGGACATGGGGGGCCAGGGTTTTTTTTTGTGGGGGGGGTGCAGCAAAAATACGCGGATTTTTAACATCCACGGGTATCTCTGTTACGTAACCCCCGCGTATGTTAAGGGCCGACTGTACTGTATATTAATTTTTCCACCACAGCTACAACCAGGATCTTTTCTTAATTTTCTCATGTAGAACTATCGTCCCGGACTCCCGGCTGTAAACACAAACGATAACAATGGCGTCCCATCTCCTCTTGTGTGACCAAATTATTATTCATTTATATTGTATAAGATGCATTCAGAAACACTATTTAAGAATATAGTTTGCACGTTTCATTAATTGTATTGTTTTAGGGAGAAAAGAGGGCAAAAAGCCAGATATGAAAAGGTCACACTTGAGAATGAATCTCATTATTATTGCTTTATTTTAATGGTAATTAATGATTCGCGATATTGGGGGACACATTAATGTTGGCTGGAACAATTGGTGCAGAGCACTTCCGGGAATGAGAGATTTCCGAGTAACGAGATGACTCTGTCAAAGCCTGAAAAAAAATCTCTCATCCCCAGAATTTTCCGGGAAATGGAAAAATGTTCTCAGAAGTTCCAGAAATTACCCATTACAGTCGACCCTCGTTAATTTGGACTAATAGGGGGGGAAGGGTGTCCGTTTTAGCCGATTGTCCGAATTAACCGATTTATGGGTTAATATTGCATTATATTTCAAAGTCATTGTTTTCGTCACGATTTTATCCCACTTTCCACTGTAATATGTACGTAATTTCAGCAAAAAATATTACATTTCCGTGAATGCATTATATCAAGCACAGTATGAATAGAATATCATTGTAATATAACAGTATTTTAACCAAAAACTATTAAAAAAACGAATAACATCTCAAGAATATCAGAAGCTTAGGTAAAGCTTTTTGTTTTCGTCATGTATTTCTTCATCCTATTTTACATTGAAATACATCACGTTTCAGCAAAACTACTATTTATTTCTGAGAATATATTCATTCAGGCGCAGTTTAGGTAAAATATACGTGTGATGTAACAGATTTTTAACTGAAAACGATTCGAAAAACACGTACCCTCTAGCCCTGTTCAAGGAGAGGACTGGGAGAAGCTGTTTGGCGCTGCAGATGATGACAAGGAAAATGATTTGGATGGATTTTAATGAAAATATTCAGAAATATGGTATTGTAGTATTTATTCAAGTCAATTAGGAGGGAATATTATTGTAATACAACAGTTTTTTAACTGAAAACCAATCGAAAAGCGATTACGGTAACATCTTTTGAACGAAAGAAAGCGAGTCATTGTTTTCGTCACGATTTTATCCCACTTTCCACTGTAATATGTACGTCATTTCAGCAAAAATATTACATTTCCGTGAATATATTATATCAAGCACAGTATGAATAGAATACCATTGTAACATAACAGTATTTTAACCAAAAACTATTAAAAAAACGAGTAACTTCTCTTGAACATCGGAAGGTTAGGTAAAATCTTTTGTTTTCGTCATGTATTTTATCCTATTTTACATTAAAATACATCACGTTTCAGCAAAACTACTTTTTATTTCCGAGAATATATTCATTCAGGCACAGTTAAGGTAAAATATACACGTGATGTAACAGGTTTTTAACTGAAAACGATTCGAAAAACACGTGTACCGTCTAGCTGATACTCAACAGCTGGTGGTGCGTCATGCGTCGTTGTAAACAATAGGAGGTTGAAGTAGATTACCGGGTATTATATTAAGTGTGAAATATCGAAAAGGTTTTTATTACCGGTATTTTTTGTAGATCAATGAGAACTGTGATACTGTATATGATATGATAAGTTAGCCTGTGCTAAGAACTTCAACATAGACTACTGAAAACACGTTGTAAGGTAATTTAGCCTATTGTAAGTTGGTGAGCTTCATTTGCTGAAGGAACTGCACAACTTTTCATTACTAATTGGTACATATTTTACGTTTCCATTGTTTACTGGCAGTAAATGGTAAATATTTTTCATGTCTGAAGCTAAAAGTTGCATCCCCCCCACACTAGTGGTGGAGATGTTACATTTAACCAAAAAGACGCTGGTGTTTTATCCCAGCAGTGGGTGGACCAGCATTTTAGCTTAAGGTCCGCAGGTAATATTCCTACAAATCTAAAAAAAAAAAAAGTTCAGATTTTGTCCGAATTATCCGAAATCCGGATTAAAGGGGTCCGAATTAACGAGGGTCGACTGTACATCATCTCTCAAAGCTGGAAAAAATCCCTCATCCTCGGAATTTTCCGGGTAACGGAAAAATTTTCTCAGAAGTTCCAGAAATTACCCATTACATCATCTCTCGAACCCGAAAAAATACCCCTCATCCCCGGAATTTTCAGGTTAATGGAAAATTTTTCTCGGAATTTCCAGAAAATGCACATGATTTTCATCTCTCGAACCCAGAAAAAAATCCCCCATCCCCGGAAATTTCCAGGTATCGGGAAATTTTTTCGGAATTTTCCAGAAAATGTGCCCCTCGGAAAATCGTCCCCAAAGCCGGAATTTTCTGGAAAATTACGGCTTTAGGGACGATTTTCCGAGAAAATTTCAATTCCGGCTATCGGAGAGTTCCGGGATTAAGGGATTCCGGCTAAGGAAGATATTACTGTACTTTAGGCATTTTCTATACATTACGGATTTCAAACACACAAAAATAAAATACAGACACCAAGTTGGGGTAAGCACACATAAGTGGGCAGTGTTAAAAAACTGGAGATGGGTGCTGATCAGAGTGTACAGTATGTACTAAACCAGGGGTTAGCAGCCTTATGAAAACAATGTGCCAGTTTTTAACATTTCTACTGCCCTGTGTGCCAACTTTAATTTTCATATGCAAATTATTGTCATGTGTATATTAATAAACAATGTTTTCAGACATATTATAAATACAGTGGTCCCTCAGTTAACGAACGCCTCGGTTAACGAAATTTCGGTTAACGAATTACCTTCCATAAGAATCTTCATTTCGGTTAACGAAAAAAAATTTGATTAACGAAATTCTTACGAAAATGTTTCGACATGCTTTGGCTTGCTCACCAGCTGGAAGATTAGTCCGCCAATACAGAAATCGGTTCTAGGGCTTACATTTGTTAAAATTGGAGTAAATATCAAGAAGGTTGTCCTATTCAATAATTTTCCAAGTTTTATATTAAATTTTTTTAGTCATTTTAACACTTATTTAACAAAATTGCAGTACAGGGAACTAGTTTTTGGTGCACTCAACAGCCACTTCAATCACCCACCAAGGCCTCAGTTTGTATCTCTGTTCAGTGGAGGAAACATCTTGCTTGTGAGTCTCTTGAACACAGAGTATTTTTACGTTTTTACAGTACAATTATTGGTCATTCTGAAATTTATTTAACATATTGACAGTACAGTGTTGATTTAAAGAAAACAATCTTGAATTACACCTAGTGAACTTAAAATTTTATGGGTGAAATGATGGCATGGAGCATGGGGTGATTTCTCTTCCACCCCCCACTTCCTTCTCTTCTCCCTTCTCCTCCACCCCCACTTCTAATTCCCATCATCATCATCAACCAGGAGCCTTCTACATACACACCTCAAAGTAAGTGTACTTTACTGCATTTTTTTACATTGTATGTAATTTTCGGTGAGCTGGAACCAATTACCCAAAATCCCATTGAAACAATGGTTTTGGTTAACGAACGACCTTCTGGAACTAATTGTGTTCGTTAACAGAGGGACCACTATACACACAATTACATATGAATGGTAAGATATATAATCAAATACTATAAAATGCACTCAACATTTTAGTGTGATCCCTGTCCCTGCTTCCCCTTGCTCAGCGTTGCTATGTCGGGAGTATATCTGGACACCTTAAGTTGAACACACCCCTCGGAATGATCAGTTGTAAGTCGGCTACGATGAGGATTGAGGATATTCTTCATGTGTAAATATATCTGCTCGCATAGATATGTCGATCCAAAGGTTGAAAGCAGTGATAAGGCATCCTTCTTAATGCAATCAAATTTCTCTGGTAGGGATGCCCAACTGCTTAGGATGGAGGCCTCATGATCACTCACAGTCGTTTCAAGTAATTTATGTACTGTAGTTCCATGAACTTTACTTCCCATAATGAAGGTTACTTAAAATCAATCAGCTGCATCTCCAGGTCCCCAATTTCCATCCACTCAAATAAAGACAAGTCCAAGTCACGCCTAATGGTTTTCAGGTTTAATTAAGAAGGAAAACATTGGGCCAATGTGCTGGAAATATTTAAATCTGACGGAGAACTCTGACTAGTTCTTGCATGTAGTTTCAGTATCCATTAAGTAAACTGCCAGCTTTGCAACAAAAGCCTTCCAAGTGTCATACTGAAGCACAACTGTTTGTCCTGCACCCTGCAGGTGAAGATTAAGGTCACTGAGGTGTTTGGTGATGTCTGAGAGAAACATAAGTTTCACTATCCATTGGTCACCTTCCTTTGGAGTATTTTTGGCCCTTTCCTTTCAGAAAGATCCTGATTTCATCAAAGCATTCCATGAACCGTACTAAAACCTTCCCTCAACTTAACCACCTAACACTGGAGTAAAGGGGTACGTCTACATATGCACTATTCATCTCACCAAGAAAAGACTGGAATTGTCTGTGTAAGAGCAGATCGTGCAACTAAAAAATTAAAAATTTTGTCAGTGGCCATTACTTTATTGAGATCAGTTTGAAATTCTGGCACACAGATTTTCTTGATGAATAATGCAGTGTAACTTCAGGATGGGGTGCCCAATTTTATCCTCAATTAGCTTGGCAAATCCCTGTGTTTTCTTACAATAGCAGGAGTGCCGTCTGTTGTAACTGCAAATATTTTTTTTTACTATCAACCTCCCTCTCCTCAAAATGATCAATGAACATTTCAACAAGGTCATCTACCTTGGTAGTACCATGCATAGGTCTTAGGCAGCACAGCTCCTCGTGTACCTCCGTGTCACTGTACCTGGTGACAAAAGCCAAACGTGGTATGTCATTTATATCAACACTCTCATTAACAGCAATACTGAACACAGTTGCATTTGTTAATGCAATAGTTTGGTGTTCTCTTACATTTACAGCCATGTCTGATGTGTGCCTCTCTACAGTCCTGACTGCAATAGGCATTTCTTTTATCCTTGAGATGATTGTTTGTTCGTTTGGTAAATCACTAAATAAAACTTGAGCTGTTGAGAAAGGTTTTTACAAGGTACAAGTTGTATGCATTCAGAATGGTGATGTCCGCACACTCAATTGCGCCAACCTGCATGTCACTCTTGTCCACGAGGCGCAGGTTGACATTGTAGTCAACAACAGCGTCAGGTTTTTTCATTACCTCTCCTGAGGTCCAATCCGTTTTTCCACTGTCAACCAATTCACCCTAGTGAACGGTTGACAGCATCTGTACAGTACGCTTACCTTGCCAGCGTATTGCAAGCATCTTGTCTGCTTGCTTCAGCTGGATCTCTCCTTGGGCAGGTTTACTAGTAAACACGGGCCAGTGTTTCCGGTTCTTACGTACAGTTCCACAAGAACCCACAAGACCCAGAGTCATGTTTAAGTAGGAACTTGGCCAGGGCAGGAGATATAATAATTGTCCGCGTAGAGGAAATGATTCCCTCCAAAGTAGCGGTCCATAAATTTCTTGACAACAGCGCCAGAGAAACCATGTGGGCCATCCTTGGGTATGTCTACGTCCCTTGCTGTGTAAACAACGAGATCTAAGACATACCCAGTATCGCAGTCACACAGCACAAAGAACTTGATCCCAAAGCGACGTCGTTTGGAGGGAATGTATTTTCTAAAAACAACACGTCCTCTGAAAAGCACCAGAGACTAGTCCACCACAACATTTTGAAAGGGTCTGAAGAACTTAGTAAAGCGTTCCTTCAGCATCGTAAAAACTTCCCATATTATCCAAAGTCTGTCACCGGCTACAGGAATGTTGTTATCTACGAAGTGTGGATTACATAGAATGGAGGCAAACCGGTCTCTGGACATGAATTTTGCAAACAATGGAGTTGCTGTGATGTCATCAGGTCATGGAAAAGTATCACTTTGGAGGAGAAAATATTAGTTGAGGCAGGTGGATGTGGGTCAGGCATTACACATGGTTACATCAATCATCAATATAGGCATTCCCTATTATGAAAGCCTAATACATAACCTTAAAAAAAAAAGGTCTTAAATTCCACGAATCATGTTTTTATTAGATGTTTGGTGCACGCAGTGATAAGTCATTAATGAATATAAAAAGTGAATTACTTGTAGTGCAATATAGTTCATTCTCCTATAAAGAGTGTTTTCAAAACGCGAATTGGTTATTATACGACGAATGTATGAGGAACACATTTTTTTTAGAACACAGATGTTAATTTGGTATAGTGTGGTCATGGTCACGTTGACCGCTAGTCTATTTAACTAATAATTCTTATTAAACTCATCATCGCAAACATGAGGAAGAAGAAACTCTAGTATATTTTGGCAGACGCCATAATTGTGCTTCCAGTTTGCCTTTGTGGAAGACAGTTATCAGCCGTATATATATTCCACCCTTTCTCCGGGAACAATCTGAATTAGTCTGTAATCAACCCAAGTAATTGCCAGACCTTGTCAACCGGAAACATTCTTTAACGAGGAATAGTTAGACTTATTGGTATCATTGTCATTAAGGAGTAGCAATCAAGAAAATTCTAGGGATATATATACCGCCAAGATCACGCAGGACGCAGCGCCCCTTGACGCCGCCCATGTTTCTGCGGCATGTTTATGCAGTCATTCAGTCGATCCAGCCACTGTAGTGAATATCAAAATTATCAGTAACGTATCATGAACAGTTTAACGGTTGCAGAAGTAATATAACGTAAGTACGTCAGTCGTTTCTAGACCGAGATTTGTTGTGTTTGTGTTGTCATGCTTCCGTCCCCTGACGCCCCGCTCTCCCATCTGCCTCCAGATCCAATTGTGACTCTTGGATCACTCGACAACTGCCCCGGATGTAGTAGATACCCAGCAGGGATCATATATGAAACGATGGCATCGATGCGGCCTGATTAATCTGCTCCACTGCCTCGTAGTGCAGACCCCAGACTCGCCATGTGTCTGGCTACCACCGACCATAACAACAGTCGTGAATCACAATGTTCTACCCTGGGACGCACCCTAGAAGTATAGGTCCACAGAGAGTATTGTAACATGTATGTTAGGGATAATTAGTTGAAAATAATTATCCCATGTTGGGTAGTGGACCCATGTATCGACTGGGTTCAGTATTAACGAGTATGTTGAGTAAAGTCTTGTAACTGTACTATAATGCCTCGTACCACCAGTAGGTGTGAGAAGTACAGGAATCTACAAGGAGTGTCATGTACAGTGGTCCCTCGGTTAACGAGCACAATCCGTTCCAGCAGGTTGCTCGTTAACCGAAACCATTGTTTCAATGGGTTTTTGGGAAATTGGTTCCAGCTCACAAAAATTGCCTAAATTCAACAAAAAAGGTAGAAAAGTACACTTACTTTGAGGTGTGTATGTAGAAGGCTCCTGGATGATGATGACGACAGATGGAATTAGAATAGGAGGAGAAGGAAGAAGAGAAGGTATTGGGGTGGAAGAGAAGTCACCCCATGGTGCCATTTCACCCATAAAATTTTAGCTCTCTTGGTGTAATTCAAGATTATTTTCTTTAAATCAACACTGCACTGCATTATATATTGTCAATATGTAAAATATATTTAAAAATGACCAATAATTTGCTTGGAAACACAGAAAAAAAGCGTTTAGTTGAAGAGAGTCTCAAGCAAGATGTTACCTCCACTGAAAACAGAGAGAGACTAACGCCTGTCTGGTGTGTTAACAGGCTGGATGGCACGCCAGAAACTAGTTTCTTTACCTTCAATTATGTTCAATAATTGTTAAAATGACTAAAAAGTTAATATTAAACTTTTAAAATTATTGAATAGTATAAACTTCTTGATATTTACTAAAATAGTAAGGAATTTCAAAACCATTACTAGTTTAAGGATCAATGATTACAGCTGGTGACCAAATGCAAGCTAAAACAAAGGAACAGAAAACTCAAGTTAATTCCAGGGATTGCTCACAACCACTCCAATCTATGGTACTAACAAATCGTTAATCGAGGATTACTAAACCCACCTTTGAATTTATAGATGTTAATCAAATTATGAATCAGGACCATACCAGATATGTGGGTCAGAGAAACATGAACTGGTCCACATATGTAATGAAGTCATCAAAGGTAAGAGGAAGATCCTGGTACTACTATGAGTAGGCAACAGAAAAATAAGTAAATAAGAAATAAGTAAAGAAGAAAGTACTGAGTCTGCAATAAGCCCAGGAGTTGAGCCTGGTAATTATATGCTAATAATATATCTTTTTCCCTTTGATTTCATATTAATAAACTTGTTCTTAGAGTATTTTAGGTGCATTCATTTCTCCCACAGTATTTTACCTTTATTTCCGTCCAAGTGACTTGATACCAGAATTACAATACCCATGTGCCTAGACCCTCGACCATGCTACCAAAAGAATGTCCATGCTACCAAAAGACCTGAGTAAGATTAAGAACTAAGACAAGAGAAGTAAGTAAGATAAGGGTGGTGTAGGTGTTGGAAAACACGCGCCCTTACAGTGTACACTTATCCCCCAGGACAGCATGCCCTTAAAATTTGCAGGGGTGTGGGTCTCAAAATGGCCACGAATATCATTTGCTGACTGGAGGGAAGGGGGTTACATTTTTACCTTTGTGCAAAGAAATGTATACTGTATTCCTTTTGTGTTTGTCCTTAGGACATTTATTTCTTTTACCTGTATTGTATATATGTCTGTGTGTGTGTGTGTGTAGACACACACAAAACACATACAAATAAATAATCATGGGAAAATCCTCTCACAAATAATCATTAACAAACCAAAATGTATCAAAATGTAAAAAAAAAATGCAAGTCTACCCTGATTATTTGTGAGAGGATTTTCCCATTACAGTGATCCCTCAGTTCACGAGCGCCTTGGTTAATGATATTTCGGTTAACGAATTACCTTCCATAAGATTCTTAACTTTGGTTAACGAGCATTCCCTCGATTAACGAATTCCTTACGAATTTTTCCCAACATGTTTTCGCCCGCATTTGGCTGCCCACCAGCTGTAGTATTAGTCCGCTAATACAGTAATCGGTTCTAGGGCTTAAATTCCTTACTATTTTCGTAAATATCAAGAAGTTTGTTCTATTCAATAATTTTAAAAGTCTTATATTAAAATATTTAGTCATTTTAACAATTATTTAACATACCGTATATACCCGTGTATAGCACGAGTTCTTAAGACCAAATTTTTTGGCAAAAAGTTGGGGGTCGACCTCTATACGGGTAATAGTTTCGTTAGGTTGAAAAATATTTACCAGTAACTACCAGTAAACAATGGAAACGACGCACCAACTCACCACCCACTGTGAGTGTCGGTACAGTTGCCAGGGCAGATCTCTTGCGTCATCATAGCAAGCCAAAAGTAGCCAAATGCATGGTATGGTATGGTATGGTATGGTATGGTATGGTATGGTATGGTATGCACAGGAGTATGTAAAACATAAAGTATTCATTTTTAAAAGTTTATTTATGGATACATAAATTTTTTTTAATTAAATTTGAAACATCAATCTTTGTTAATTAAATTTGAAACAAAAGAAAAATACGATACCTTATTTATAAATATTTTCATTAAAATATTACATCACAAGTATATTTTACCTTAACTGTGCCTGAATGAATATATTCTCAGAAATAAATATGGAAATGTAATATCTTTGCTGAAATGACGTACGTATTACAGTGGAAAGTGGGATAAAATTGTGACGAAAACAATGACTCACTTTCTTTCATCGTTCAAAAGATTTTACCGTAATCGCTTTTCGAATGGTTTTCAGTTAAAGAACGGTTGTATTACAATAATATTCTATCCTAATTGACTTGAATAAATACTACGATACCATATTTCTGAATATTTTCATTAAAATCCATCAAAATCATTTTCCTTGTCATCATCTGCAGCACCAAACAGCTCCTCCCAGTCCTCTCCTTGAACAGCATCGTCATATGGATCAACACCATCATCAGCCATAGGATCATCAATATCTTCATCCTCATTCACGCTCTCATTAGCCTCATAATCCCACAACAAGTCGTCTTCTGTTCCATCAAGAGCATTCGAAATCCCACATTTCTTAAAAGATTTCACCACAATTTCTGGTCTGATTGCATCCCAGGCCTCTACAATCTATTCACATAATGTTGCTAGTGATGGAGCTTGGATGTTGCCTCCCTTTGTGTATGTCTTATCGCCTTCTATCATCCAGTTGTTCCACTTCACTCTTACCGCATCTTTAAATGGTTTGTTTATGGAGACATCCAGTGGTTGGACAAGACTTGTTAATCCACCAGGAATCATCAGTGTTTTCCTTCCTAATCCCAGCAGTAACACTGTCAACAAGATGTGACCGAAACATATGCCACACAAGAAGACTTTTTTCTTTGCGCAGTCCCCCTGGTCTAAAGTTCAGACTTTTTTAAGCGGTCAATAAAACCCACAGGGTACCGTGTTAAGTGAAAACCACGCTAAGTGAACAACAGAACATATGGGATTAATTCCAATAGAAACTGGCCCGATCCCCAAACTCCACTTTTTCCGACACAATACCTATGTTCTAATAAAAATAACATCTTAATTTTATGATGGTACATGCACACAATTAATACTTAAGAGAAATAGAGAAATACAGTGCCAAGTTAATGTCCATTCAAATAATGGACTCAACTCCCTCCCCCTCTTCTCACACAACACTGCTGGCTCTTCCCTTTCTGAGAAATTTTTGGGGGAAAACCACTAAACTTTAATAAATAATACCTCAAACTAAAGTTAGGATAATACAATTGACATTGGTGGATTCCTTGTAAGACCAGGAATATTTTGAATACAAATGTCATATATTTTGCACAAAAAATAACATATTTACTCAGAGTAAACTATATATTTAAAATTTGTATGTCTAATGCAAAATCTATGATGTTTATATTCAAAATGATCACCAAATTGTAAGAATTCCAGCAATGTAAATTATATTCTGGCCGGGTAATTTGTATGAATTTTATGAGCTAAA
>NW_024743497.1:0-3554 GCF_018991925.1 Homarus americanus
GAGATTTTGAACATAATCGATTTTTTGGCCAAAAATCCTGTAAGGCTTAAGACTTACGATTTTTGTCATTTTCGGCCAAAAAATAGATTTTGCTCAAAATCTCAGTATAGGTACTCCTGAACATGCTGATTAAGGATCTGTTAACCAAAATTTGATATCTGCATTATTACTTATTCAAATGACTTGCAAAGGTAATTAAAATTTTCTAAAAGCCATTTGAACAATTTCTAAAAAGCCATTTGAACAAGTAATAATCCAGATATCAAATTTTGGTCAACAGGTCCTTAATCAGCATGTTCAGGAGTACCTATACTGAGATTTTGAACAAAATCGATTTTTTGGCCAAAAATCCTGTAAGGCTTAATTAAAAGCCTTACGATTTTTGTCATTTTCGGCCAAAAAATAGATTTTGCTCAAAACCTCAGTATAGGTACTCCTGAACATGCTGATTAAGGACCTGTTGACCAAAATTTGATATCTGCATTATTACTTATTCAAATGACTTGCAAAAGTAATTAAAATTTTCTAAAAGCCATTTGAACAATTTCTAAAAGCCATTTGAACAAGTATTGGTTCAGATAGAGTCAAATAATAGGTGTCTTGATCATATTAAATTCAGGAGCATTTGACATTTTTTGAACAAAATCGATTTTTTGGCCAAAAATCCTGTAAGGCTTAATTAAAAGCCTTACGATTTTTGTCATTTTCGGCCAAAAAATAGATTTTGCTCAAAACCTCAGTATAGGTACTCCTGAACATGCTGATTAAGGACCTGTTGACCAAAATTTGATATCTGCATTATTACTTATTCAAATGACTTGCAAAAGTAATTAAAATTTTCTAAAAGCCATTTGAACAATTTCTAAAAGCCATTTGAACAAGTAATAATCCAGATATCAAATTTTGGTCAACAGGTCCTTAATCAGCATGTTCAGGAGTAACTATACTGAGATTTTGAACAAAATCGATTGTATGGCCAAAAATCCTGTAAGGCATAAATAAGGCTTACGATTTTTGTCATTTTCGGCCAAAAAATAGATTTTGCTCAAAATCAAAGTATAGGTACTCTTGAACATGCTGATTAAGGATCTGTTAATCAAAAAATTTGATATCTGCATTATTACATATTCAAATGACTTGCAAAAGTAATTAAAAATTTCTAAAAGCCATTTGAACAAATTCTAAAAGCCATTTGAACAAGTAATAATCCAGATATCAAATTTTGGTCAACAGGTCCTTAATCAGCATGTTCAGGAGTACCTATACTGAGATTTTGAACAAAATCGATTTTTTGGCCAAAAATCCTGTAAGGCTTAAGCCTTACGATTTTTGTCATTTTCGGCCAAAAAATAGATTTTGCTCAAAATCTCAGTATAGGTACTCCTAAACATGCTGATTAAGGATCTGTTAACCAAAATTTGATATCTGCATTATTACTTATTCAAATGACTTGCAAAAGTAATTAAATTTTCTAAAAGCCATTTGAACAATTTCTAAAAGCCATTTGAACAAGTAATAATCCAGATATCAAATTTTGGTCAACAGATCCTTAATCAGCATGTTCAGGAGTACCTATACTGAGATTTTGAACAAAATCGATTTTTTGGCCAAAAATCCTGTAAGGCTTAAGCCTTACGATTTTTGTCATTTTCGGCCAAAAAATAGATTTTGCTCAAAATCTCAGTATAGGTACTCCTAAACATGCTGATTAAGGATCTGTTAACCAAAATTTGATATCTGCATTATTACTTATTCAAATGACTTGCAAAAGTAATTAAAATTTTCTAAAAGCCATTTGAACAATTTCTAAAAGCCATTTGAACAAGTAATAATCCAGATATCAAATTTTGGTCAACAGGTCCTTAATCAGCATGTTCAGGAGTACCTATACCGAGATTTTGAACAAAATCGATTTTTTGGCCAAAAATCCTGTAAGGCTTAAGACTTACGATTTTTGTCATTTTCGGCCAAAAAATAGATTTTGCTCAAAATCTCAGTATAGGTACTCCTAAACATGCTGATTAAGGATCTGTTAACCAAAATTTGATATCTGCATTATTACTTATTCAAATGACTTGCAAAAGTAATTAAAATTTTCTAAAAGCCATTTGAACAATTTCTAAAAAGCCATTTGAACAAGTAATAATCCAGATATCAAATTGCAATCGCGACTCATATCAACATGTTCAAAATACCCTACTGAATTTTAGACAAAACCGGTACAACCAAATCTAAGGCTTAAGCCTTACGATTTTTATATTTCGGCCAAAAATAGATTTTGCTCAAATCTCAGTATAAGTACTCCTGAACATGCTGATTAAGGATCTGTTAGCAAAATTTGATATCTATTTATTACTTATTCAAATGACTTTTAAAGGTATTAAAATTTTCTAAAAGCCATTTTGAACAATTTCTAAAAGCCATTTGAACAAAGTAATAATCCAGATGTCAGAATTTTGGTCAACAAATCATAATCAACGTATTCAAGCTACTACTAATTTTGAATAAATATCGATTTTTAACCCAAAAAACTCCTGTAAGGCTTAAGACTTGATTTGTGTCATTTTCGGCCAAAAATAGATTTTGCTCAAAATCTCAGTATAGATACTCCTGAACATGCTGATTAAGGATCTGTTAACCAAAATTTGATATCTGCATTATTACTTATTCAAATGACTTGCAAATGTAATTAAAATTTTCTAAAAGCCATTTGAACAATTTCTAAAAGCCATTTGAACAAGTAATAATCCAGATATCAAATTTTGGTCAACATGTCCTTAATCAGCATGTTCAGGAGTACCTATATTGAGATTTTGAACAAAATCGATTTTTTGGCCAAAAATCTTGTAAGGCTTAAGACTTACGATTTTTGTCATTTTCGGCCAAAAAAGAGATTTTGCTCAAAATCACAGTATAGGTGCTCCTGAACATGCTGATTAAGGATCTGTTAACTAAAATTTGATATCTGCATTATTACTTATTCAAATGACTTGCAAAAGTAATTAAAATTTTCTAAAAGCCATTTGAACAATTTCTAAAAGCCATTTGAACAAGTAATAATCCAGATATCATATTTTGGTCAACATGTCCTTAATCAGCATGTTCAGGAGTACCTATATTGAGATTTTGAACAAAATCGATTTTATGGCCAAAAATACTGTAAGGCTTAAGGCTTACGATTTTTGTCATTTTCGGCCAAAAAATAGATTTTGCTCAAAATCACATTATAGGTGCTCCTGAACATGCTGATTAAGGATCTGTTAACTAAAATTTGATATCTGCATTATTACTTATTCAAATGACTTGCAAATGTAATTAAAATTTTCTAAAAGCCATTTGAACAAGTAATAATCCAGATATCAAATTTTGGTCAACATGTCCTTAATCAGCATGTTCAGGAGTACCTATACTGAGATTTTGAACAAAATTGATTTTTTGGCCAAAAATCCTGTAAGGCTTAAGACTTACGATTTTTGTCATTTTCGGCCAAAAAATAGATTTTGCTCAAAATCACAGTATAGGTACTCTTGAACATGCTGATTAAGGATCTGTTA
>NW_024743498.1:0-9159 GCF_018991925.1 Homarus americanus
TCTGACCAGGGTGCTTTTGTGCTTGACCAGGGACTTGTTATACTCTGGATAAGGGGAATTTGTTATACCATCAGGGAATTTGTTATACTCGATCAGCCTTTTGTTGGCAATGACCAGGGACTTTGTTATACTCGATCAGGGACTTTGTTATCCTGATCAGGGGGCTTTGATATACTCGATGAGGGGACTTTGTTATACCTGATCAGGGTATTTGTTATACTCGATGATTGAATTTTGTTAGACTCGATAAGGGGACTTTGTTATATTCGATCAGGGTCTTTGATATACTCGATCAATGGGCTTTGTTATACCTGATTAGAGCCTTGTTATCATCGATCAGGGACTTTGTTATACCTCGATCAGAGCCTTGTTATACTCTATCAGGGCTTTTGTTATACTCGAACCAGGGAATTTGTTATACCTGATTATGAGACCTTGTTATTCTCGATCAGGCCTTCGTTATGCTCTGACCAGGGGTTTGATATACCGATGAGGGACTTTGTTATACTCGATCAGGGGCTTTGTTATACTCTGACCAGAGACTTTTTTATACTCGATGAGGAGGCTTTGTTTTCCTCGATCAGGTGACATTTGTTATACTCCATCTTGGTCTTTGTTATACTCCATCAGGGCCTTTTTTTATACTCGACAAGGGAAATTTGTTATACTCGATCAGGGGACTTTGTTATACTTAATCAGGGAACTTTGTAATATTCGATCAGGGGCTTTGGTTATAATCGACCAGGGGCCTTTGTTATGCTCGATAAGAGACTTTATTATACCTCGATCAGGGCCTTTGTTATACTCTGATTAGGGTCATTACTCTACTGACCAGGGAAATTTGTTATACAACGATCAGGGATATGTTATACCGATCAGGGATATTTTATACCGATGAGGCTTGGACTTTTTATATTTGACCAGGAGCCTTTTTTGTTATACTCGATCAGGGACTTTATACTCCCGATCAGGGACTGAGTTATACTCGATCAGGGGACTTTGTTTTACTCGCCCAGGGGACTTTTTGTTTCCTTCCTGATTAGGGACTTTGTTATACTCGACCAGGGGACTTTGTTATACTCGATCAGGGGACTTTGTTATACTCAATCAGGGGACTTTGTTATACTCGATCAGGGGACTTTGTTTTACTCGACCAGGGGACTTTGTTTTTCTCGATCAGAGTACTTTGTTATACTCGATTAGGGGACTTTGTTATACTCGACCAGGGGACTTTGTTTCTCTCGATCAGGGGAGGTGGTTATACTCGACCAGGGGACTTTGTTTTACTCGATTGGGGGACTTTGGTATACTTGACCAGGGGACTTTGTTATGCTCGACCAGGGGCCTTTTTTTATTCGCTCAGGGGACTTTGTTATACTCAATCAGAGGTCTTTGTTAAACTCGATTAGGGGCCTTTGTTATACTTGACAAGGGGACTTTGTTTTACTCGATCAGGTGATTTTGTTTCTCTCGATCAGGGGACTTTGTTATACTCGCCTTCGGACTTTGTTTTACTCGATTAGGGGACTTTGGTATACTCGACCAGGAGACTTTCTTATGCTCGAGAAGGGGCCTTTTTTTTATTCGCTCAGGGGACTTTGTTATACTCAATGAAAGGTCTTTGTTATACTCGATTAGGGGCCTTTGTTATACTTGACCAGGGGACTTTGTTTTACTCGATCAGGGGACTTTATTATACTCGATCAGGGAACTTTGTTACACTCGATCAGGGGACTGTCTTATACTCGATGAGAGGTCTTTGTTATACTCGATCAGGGGGCTTTGTTATACTCGATTAGGGGACTTTGGTATACTCGATCTGAGGTCTTTGTTATACTCGATCAGGGGACTTTGTTATACTCGACCAAGGGACTTTGTTATGCTCGACCAGGGTGCCTTTGTTATGCTCGATCATGGGAATTTGTTATACTCAATGAGGGGACTTTGTTATACTCAATCTGGGGACTTTTTATATCTGATCTGGGGGCTTTGTTATACTCGATCAAGTGGGTTTTGTTATACTCGATCAGGGGACTTTGTTATACTCGATCAGGGGCCTTCGTTATACTCTATCAGGGGACTTTGTTATACTCGACCAGGGGACATTGTTATACTAGACCAGGGTGCCTTTGTTAAGCTCGATCATGGGACTTTGTTTTACTCGATCAGGAGACTTTGTTATACTCGACCAGGGGACTTAGTTATGCTCGAACAAGAGCCTTTTTGTTATACTCGATCAGGGTACTTTGTTATACTCGATCAGGGGACTTTGTTATACTCGATCAGGGGACTTTGTTATATGCAACCAGGGGGACTTTGTTTCTCTCGATCAGGGACTTTGTTATACTCGACCAGGGGACTTTGTTATATACTGAGGGCCTTTTGTTATCTTTCGATCAGGGGACTTTGTTATACTCGATCAGGGACTTTGTTATACTCGATCAGGGGACTTTATTTATATGCAACCCAGGAACTTTGTTTCTCTCCCAATCAAGGACTTTGTTATACTCGACCAAGAATTTGTTATGCTCGACCAGGGGCCTTTGTTATGCTCGAACCGGGGCTTTGTTATACTCGATCAGGGGAATTTGTTATACTCGATCAGGGGACTTTGTTATACTCGATCAGGGGCCTTTGTTATACTCGATCAGGGGACTTTGTTATACTCGATCAGTGGACTTTGTTATACTCTATCAGGGGACTTTGTTTACTTCCGGGATCAGAGTAATTTTTGTTATACTCAATTAGGGAACTTTTGTTTTTCTGGCGAGGGGCTTTATATAATTTCGGATCAGGGGATCTTTGTTATACTCGACCAGGGGACTTTTTGTTTTCTCTCGATCAGGGACTTTTTATATACCTCGACCAGGAACTTGTTATCCTCGATCATGGGTATCTGCTATACCATGAGGGGAATTTTGTTATACCGAATCAGGGACTTTTATATTTGAGCAGGGTCTTGTTATACTCGATCAAGGGGCTTTGTTATACTCGATCAGGTGACTTTGTCATACCTGATCAGGGGCCTTCACAGTACTTGGATCAGGGACTTTTGTTATACTCGACCAGGGACTTTTGTTATACCGACCAGGGTGCTTTGTTATGCTCTCGATCAGAGGACGTTTTTATACTGACCTCGGGCCTTTTTTATGCTCGACCAGGGACTTTTGTTATACTCGATCAGAGGACCTTGTTATACCTGAATCAGGGACTTTGTTGTACTCGACCTGGGGACTTTGTCTTTACCCGGATCAGGGACTTTGTAATACCTTCGACCAGGTGCCTTTTTAGCATACCTGATCGGGGGCCTTTGGTTATACTCATTCAGGACTTTTTTTATTCGCTCAGGGAGTTTGTTATACTCAATGAGAGGTCTAAGAGCAATTTATTTAGGGCCCTTTGTTATACTTCTGGACCAGGGGACTTTGTTATACTCGATCAGGGGTTTTGTTATACCTGATCAGGAGACTTTGGTATACTCGATCTGAGGTCTTTGTTATACTCGATCAGGGACTTTGTTATACTCTCGACCAGGGGATTCTTGTTGGTGCTCTAAACCAGGTGCCTTTGTTATGCTCGATCAAGGGGAAATTGTTGCACTCTGATTATGAATTTTGTTATACTCAAAGAGGTCTTTGTTATACTGATTAGGGCCTTTGTTATACTTGACCAGGGGACTTTGCTATGCTCGTTCAGGGGCTTCATATACTCGAGATCAGGGGACTTTGGTATACCAATTTGAAAGGTCTTTGTTATACTCAAGATCAGGGGACTTTGTTATACTCGACCAGGGACTTTTGTTATGCCTCGACCAGGTGCCTTTGTTATGCCCTCGATCATGGGAATTTGTTATACCGATGAGGACTTTATATACCAAATCTGGGGATCTTTACATTTAATCAGTGGGGCTTTGTTATACTTGATCAAGAAATCTTTGTTACACCGATCATATGACTTAAGTTATACCCTATCAGGGCCTTCGTTATACTCCGATCAGGGGACTTTGTTATACTCTCGACCAAAGGACGTTGTTATGCTCGACCAGGGCCTTGTTATACTCGATCAGGGGAATTTGTTATACCGATGAGGGGACTTTGTTATACCTGAATAGGGACTTTTGTTTACTCTAGGGGACTTTGTTTACATTTGATCAGAGTACTTTGTTATACTCAATCAGGGACTTTTGTTTTTCTCGATGAGGGGGCTTTGTTATACCTGGATCAGTGGACTTGTTAAATTCGACCAGGGGACTTTTGTTTCTCTCGATCAGGGACTTTTGTTATACTCGACCAGGGGACTTTGTTATACTCTACCAGGTGCCTTTGTTATGCCCTTAATTAGCCTGTTATACTCATGAGGGGACTTGTTATGCTCAATGACGAGGAGCCTTTTTGTTATACCGATGAGGGAATTGTTAAACTCGATCAGGGTACTGACACTTGACCAGGGACTTTTGTTTCTGCTGACATGGGGACACTGTTATACTTTGACCAGGGACTTTGTTATGCCTGACCAGGGCCTTTGTTATGCTCGATCCGGGCTTTGCTTTGTACCGATCAGGAGACTTCGTTACCCTGATTAGGGGCCTTTACGTTATACCCGACAGGGAATTTATTATACCTGATCACGGACTTTGTTATACCTCGATGAGGGGACTTTGTTATACTCGACCAGGGACTTGTTTTACCTCGATCAGAGTAATTTTATTAGACCTCAATCAGGGACTTTGTTTTTTCGATCAGGGGACTTTGTTATACTCGACCAGGGGATTTCGGCTGCCTCGACCAGGGCCTTTTTGTTATGCTCGATCCAGTTCTTTTGTTATACTCAATCAGGGACTTTTGTTATACTCGATCAGGGATTTTGTCACTGTTCAGGGTCTTTGGATAACTTGATGAGGGCCCCTGTTATACCCAATAAAGGGACTTTGGTATACTTGATCAGGTGATTTTAAGTTAGTCTATACTTGGTTATACTCAATCAGGGGAATTTGTTTACCCGAGCGGGGGGCTTTGTTATATTCGATCATGGACTTTGCTATACACAATCAGGGGACTTTGTTTTACTCTGAGCAGGGGCCTTGTTATATCCGATCAGGACTTTGTTATACCTGGATGAGGGGCTTGTTATATTCCATCATGGGATTCTTGTTATAGTCGTCCAGGGGACTTTTATACTCACCAGGGACGCTTATACTCGACCAGGGCCTTTGTTATCTCGACCAGGGACTTGTTATACTGAATCAGAGGACTTTGTTATACTCAACATCAGGGACTTGTTATACTCGACCAGGGGACTTTGTTTTACTCGATCAGGGGACTTTTGTTACTCGACCAGACTGGTTAGACTCGGAGCCCTTTGCCACTTTGTTATACTCTATTCAGGGACTTTGTTATACTGATGAGGTGACTTTTGTTATATCTGTTCCATGGGTCTTATCATACTTGATCAGTGCTGGTTGTTTCACCAGGGTGCCTTGTTATGACTGATCAGGGGACTTTGTTATACTCGATCAAGGGACTTTGTTATACTCAATCAGGGGACTTTGTTATACCTCGATCAGGGACTTTGTTATAACTCGATCAGGGACCGACCAAGGGCCTTTGTTATGCTTCCGGGATCCGGGCTTTGTTATACTCGGATCAGGGACTTTGTTATACCCATTAGGGACTTAGTTATGCTCAACCAGTGGGGCCTTTGTTATGCTCGACCAGGGACTTTGTTATACTCGATCAGAGGACTTTTGTTATATTCAATCAGGACTTTG
This sequence comes from Homarus americanus, assembly GCF_018991925.1. Taxonomy (NCBI): domain Eukaryota; kingdom Metazoa; phylum Arthropoda; class Malacostraca; order Decapoda; family Nephropidae; genus Homarus; species Homarus americanus. The sequence goes on from NW_024743498.1 coordinate 5,768, forward strand.
TTATACTCGACCTGGGGACTTTGTCTTACTCGATCAGGGACTTTGTTATACTCGACCAGGGACTTTGTTATACTCGGTCAGGTGCCTTGGTATACTCGATCAGGGCCTTTTGTTATACTCATTCAGGGACTTTGTTACACTCGATCAGGGTGACTTTGTTATATTCGTTCATGGACTTTGTCATACTCGATCAGGGGGCTTTGTTATACTCGACCAGGTGACTTTGTTATGCTCGATCAGGGACTTTGTTATACCCGTTCAAGGGCCTTTGTTATACCAATCAGGGACTTTTTTTTTCTCTATCAGGGCTTTGTTATACTCGATCAGGGGACTTTGTTATACTCGACCAGGGACTTTGTTTTACTCGATCAGGAGACTTGTTTTACTCCAATCAGGACTTTGTTATGCCTCGACGAGGAGCCTTTATATTATACTCGATAAGGGATTTTGTTATACTCGATCAGGGACTTTGTTATACTCGATCAGGGACTTTATATACTCGACCAGGGACTTTGTTTCTGCTGACATGGGGACTTTGTTATACTCGACCAGGGACTTGTTATGCTCGACCAGGGGCCTTTGTTATTCTCGATTCGGGGCTTTGTTATACTCGATCAGGGGACTTTGCTATACTCGATCAGGGCCTTTGTTATACCTCTGATTAGGGGACTTTGTTATACCTGATCACGGACTTTGTTATACTCGATGAGGGGACTTTGTTTTACTCCGACCAGGGGACTTTGTTTTACTTCGATCAGAGTACTTTTGTTATACTCAATCAGGGGACTGTGTTTTTCTTGATGATGGGGCTTTGTTATACTCCGATCAGGGGACTTTGTTATACTCGAGCAGGAGACTTTGTTTCTCTCGATCAGGGGACTTTGTTATACCGACCAGGGAACTTTGTTATGCTCGACCAGGGGCCTTTGTTATGCTCGATACGGTTCTTTGTTATACTCGACCAGTGAACTTTGTTATACCTCGACCAGGGACTTTCTTACTCGATCAGGGGACTTTGTTATACTCGACCAGGGACTTTGTTATACTCGGTCAGGTGCCTTTGGTATACCCGATCAAGGGCCTTTGTTATACTCATTCAGGGACTTTGTCACACCGATCAGGTGACTGTTATATTCGTTCATGGACTTGTCATACTCGATCAGGGGCTTTGTTATACTCGACCAGGGTGCCTTTGTTATGCCGATCAGGGACTTTGTTATACTCGTTCAAGGGACTTTGTTATACTCAATCAGGGACTTTATTTTCTATCAGGGCTTTGTTATACCTGATAAGGGACTTTGTTATACTCGACCAGGGGACTTTGTTTTACTCGATCAGGAGACATGTTTTACCTCGACCAGGGGACTTTGTTATGCTCGAAGAGAGCCTATTTGTTATACTCGATAAGGGACTTTGTTATAATCCGATCAGGGAACTTTGTTATACTCGATCAGGGACTTTGTTATACTCGACCAGGGACTTTGTTTCTCTCGATCAGGGACTTTGTTATACTCGACCAGGGGACTTTGTTATGCTCGACAAGGGGCTTTGATATACCTCGATCAGGGACTTTTATATTTGATCAGGGTCTTTGTTATACTCGATCATTGGGGCTTTGTTATATTCGATCAGGGCCTTCTTATACTCCATCAGGGGACTTTGTTATACTCGACCAGGGGACTTTGTTATACTCGACCAGGGTACTTTGTTATGCTCGGTCAGGGGACTTTGTTATACCCAATCAGGGACTTTGTTATACTCGATCAGGGGCCTTCGTTATACTCGATCAGGAGACTTTGTTATACTCGACAGGGACTTTGTTATACCTGACCAGTGCCTTTGTTATGCTCGATGAGGGGACTTTGTTATATTCGAACAGGGACTTTGTTTTACTCCAATCAGGGACTTTGTTTTTCCTCGATCAGGGGCTTTGTTATACTCGATCATTGGACTTTGTTATACTCGACCAGGGGACTTTGTTTTACCTCGATCAGGACACTATGTTATACTCGACCAGGGGACTTAGTTATGCTCTACCACGAGCCTTTTTGTTATACTCGATCAGGGACTTTGTTATACCTCGATCAGGGACTTTGTTATACCCGATCAGGGGACTTTGTTATATGCAACCAGGGGACTTTGTTTCTCTCGATCAGGGGACTTTGTTATACTCGACCAGGGGACTTTTGTTATGCTCGACCAGGGCCTTGTTATGCTCGATCCGGGGCTTTGTTATACTCGATCAGGGACTTTGTTATACTCGATCAGGGCCTTTGTTATACTCGATCAGGGTACTTTGTTATACCTCGATCAGAGTATTTGTTATACTCAATCAGGGGACTTTGTTTTTCTCGATGAGGGGCTTTGTTATACTCGATCAGGGGACTTTTGTTTACTCGACCAAGGAACTTTGTTATACTCGATGAGGAGACTTTGTTATACCTCGACAAGGGGCTTTGATATACTGCATCAGGGACTTTTAATATTTGATCAGGGTCTTGTTATACTCGATCATTGGGGCTTTGTTATACTCTATCAGGGTCTTCGTTATACTCGATCAGGGACTTTGTTATACTCGACCAGGGGACTTTTGTTATACTCGACCAGGTGCCTTTGTTATGCTCGATCAGGGACTTTGTTATACCCGATCAGGGGACTTTGTTATACTCAATCAGGGAATTTGTTTTTCTCGATCAGGGGCTTTGTTATACTCGATCATTGACTTTGTTATACCTCGATCAGGGGACTTTGTTCTACTCGATCAGGAGAATTTGTTATAGTCGACCAGGGGACTTAGTTATGCCTGACCAGGAGCCTTTTGTTATACCTCGATCAGGGACTTTGTTATACCTGATCAGGGGACCTTGTTATACTGACCAGGGCCTTTGTTAAGCCTCGATCCGGGGCTTTGTTATACTCGATCAGGGGACTTTGTTTCTCTCGATTAGGGACTTTGTTATACTCTCGACCAGGGACTTTTGTTATATGCAACCATGGACATTGTTTCTCCTGATTAGGGGACTTTGTTATACCCGACCAGGACTTTTGTTATGCTCGACCAGGGGCCTTTTGTTAAGCCTGATCCGGGGCTTTGTTATACTCGATCAGGGACTTTTGTTATACTCGATCAGGGGCTTTTTGTTATACCTCGATCAGGGACTTTTGTTATACTCCAATCAGGGACTTTGTTATACTCGATCAGAGTACTTTGTTATACTCAATCAGGGGACTTTGTTTTTCTCGATGAGGGGCTTGTTATACCCGATCAGGGACTTTGTTATAGTCGACCAAGGAACTTTGTTATAATTCCTGATGAGGAGACTTTGTTATACTCGACAAGGGCTTTTGATATACTCCGATCAGGACTTTTATATTTGATCAGGGTCTTTGTT
>NW_024743499.1:0-19461 GCF_018991925.1 Homarus americanus
GTGAACCACTAATGGGGACCACCCATGCCCCTTAGGTGATCAGAGCAACGTTTTACCAAATGCGGCTTCGAAACACGAGGATCCATATATATTTCATTAGCCCATTAAAGCATGCGGACTTCTTCATATAATCAACACCTTACCCCACCAGGATTCGAACCAACGATCTTCTAATTGTGACGGGGGAACGCTACCTCTGGCCCACCAGGACACTAAAAGCATTCCTAGACTTTGCTATATTTCACACAAAGCCTGTTCAACGAGCTTATGACGCCGTGAACCTCTAATGGGGACCCCCCGTGCCGCTTAGGTGATCAGAGCAACGTTTTACCAAATGTGGCTTCGAAACCCGAGGATCCATATATATTTCATTAGACCATTAAAGCACGCGGACTTCAACATATAATCAACACCTCACCCCACCAGGATTTGAACCCACGATCTTATAATTGTGACCGGGGAACGCTACCTCTGGGCCACCAGGGCAATAAAAGCAGTCCTAGACTCTGCTATATTTCACACAAAGCCTGTTCAACGAGCTTATGGCACCGTGAACCTCTAATGGGGACCACTTGTGCCGCTTAGGTGATCAGAGCAACGTTTTACCAAATGCTGCTTCGAAACAAGGAGGATCCAAAAATATTTCATTAGCCCAATAAAGCAAGCAGACTTTTACATATAATCAACACCTCACCCCACCAGGATTTGAACCCACGATCTTATAATTGTGACCGGGGAATGCTACCTCTGGGCCACCAGGACAATAAAAGCAGTCCTAGACTCTGGTATATTTCACACAAAGCCTGTTCAACGAGTTTATGGCGCCGTTAACCTCTAATGGGGACCACCCATGCCGCTTAGGTGATCAGAGCAACGTTTTACCAAATGTGGCTTCGAAACACGAGGATCCATATATTTCATTAGCCCAATAAAGCATGCGGACTTCTTCATATAATCAACACCTCACCCCACCTAGATTTGAACCCACAATCTTATAATTGTGACCGGGGGACGCTACCTCTGGGCCACCAGGACAATAAAAGCAGTCCTAGACTCTGCTATATTTCACACAAAGCCTGTTCAACGAGCTTATGGCGCCATGAACCTCTAATGGGGACCACCCGTGCCGCTTAGGTGATCAGAGCAACGTTTTACCAAATCCAGCTTGGAAACACGAGGATCCATATATATTTCATTAGCCCTGTAAAGCACGCAGACTTCTACATATAATCAACGCCTCACCCCACCAGGATTTAAAGCCACGATCTTATAACTGTGACCGGGGAACGCTACCTCTGTCCACCAGGACAGATAAAAGCAGTCCTAGACTCTGCTATATTTCACACAAAGCCTGTTCAATGAGTTTATGGCGCCGTGAACCTCTAATGGGGACCACCCGTGCCGCATAGGTGATCAGAGCAACGTTTTACCAAATGCAGCTTCGAAACACGAGGATCCATATATATTTCATTAGCCCAATAAAGCACGCGGACTACTTCATATAATCAACACCTCACCCCACTAGGATTCGAACCCACGATCTTCTAATTGTGACGGGGAACGCTACCTTTGGGCCACCAGGACACTAAAAGCATTCCTAGACTCTGCTATATTTCACACAAATCCTGTTCAACGACCTTATGGCGCCATGAACCTCTAATGGGGACCACCGTGCCGCTTAGGTGATCAGAGCAACGTTTTACCAAATCCGGCTTGGAAACACGAGGATCCATATATATTTCATTAGCCCAATAAAGCACTCGGACTTCTACATATTGTCAACACCTCACCCCACCAGGATTCAAACCCACAATCTTATAATTGTGACCGGGGTATGCTACCTCTGGGCCACAAGGACAATAAAAGCAGTCCTAGACTCTACTATATTTCACACAAAGCCTGTTCAACGAGCTTATGGCGCTGTGATCCACTATAGGGGACCACCCGTGCCGCTTAGGTGATGAGAGCAACGTTTTACCAAATGCGGCTTCGAAACAGAAGGATCCATATATATTTCATTAGCTCAATAAAGCACGCGGACTTCTACATATAATCAATGCCTCACCCCACCAGGATTTGAAGCCACAATCTTATAATTGTGACCGGGGAACGCTACCTCTGGGCCACCAGGACAATAAAAGCAGTCCAAGACTCAGCTATATTACACACAAAGCCTGTTCAACAAGCTTATGGCGCCGTGAACCTCTAATGGGGACCACCCGTGCCGCTTAGGTGATCAGAACAACGTTTTACCAAATGCGGCTTCGAAACACGAGGATCCATATATATTTCATTAGCCCAATAAAGCACGCGGACTTCTACATAATCAACACCTCACCCCACCAGGATTTAAACCCACAATCTTATAATTGTGACCGGGGAACGCTACCTCTGGGCCACCAGGACAATAAAAGCAGTCCTAGACTCTGCTATATTTCACAAAAAGCCTGTTCAACGAGCTTATGCCGCTGCGAACCTCTAATGGGGACCATCCGAGCCGCTTAGGTGATCAGAGCAACGTTTTACCAAATGCGGCTTCGAAACACGAGGATCCATATATATTTCATTAGCCCAATAAAGCACGCGGACTTCTATATATAATCAACACCTCACCCCACCAGGATTTAAACCCACGATCTTTTAATTGTGACCGGGGAACGCTACCTCTGGGCCACCAGGATAATAAAAGCAGTCCTAGACTCTGCTATATTTCACACAAAGCCTGTTCAACGAGCTTATGGCGTCGTGAACCTCTAATGGGGACCACCCGTGCCACTTAGGTGATCAGAGCAACGTTTTAACAAATGCGGCTTCGAAACAGGAGAATCCACATATATTTCATTAGCCCAATAAAGCACGCGGACTTCTACATATAATCAACACCTCACCCCACCAGGATTTAAACCCACGATCTTATAATTGTGACCGGGGAACGCTACCTCTGGGCCACCAGGATAATAAAGGCAGTCCTAGACTCTGCTATATTTCACACAAAGTCTGTTCAACGAGCTTATGGCGCCGTGAACCTCCAATGGGGACCACCCGTGCCGCATAGGTGATCAGAGCAACGTTTTACCAAATGCGGCTTCAAAACACGGGGATCCATATATATTTCATTAGCCCAATAAAGCACGCGGACTTTTACATATAATCAACACCTCACCCCACCAGGATTCGAACCCACGATCTTCTACCAGACCGAAATCCGCCATTCCTGGGCCACCAGGACAATAAAAGCCAGTCCCAGACTGTTATATTTCACAATAAAGCCTGTTCAATGTTTTATGGCGTCATGAACCTCTAATGGGACCACCTGCGGCTGCCAGTGATGAGAGTAACGTTTACCAAATGCGTCAAACAGAAGGATCCATATATATTTCATTAGCTCAATAAAGCACGCGGACTTCTACATATAATCAATGCCTCACCCCACCAGGATTTGAAGCCACAATCTTATAATTGTGACCGGGGAACGCTACCTCTGGGCCACCAGGACAATAAAAGCAGTCCTAGACTCAGCTATATTACACACAAAGCCTGTTCAACAAGCTTATGGCGCCGTGAACCTCTAATGGGGACCACCCGTGCCGCTTAGGTGATCAGAACAACGTTTTACCAAATGCGGCTTCGAAACACGAGGATCCATATATATTTCATTAGCCCAATAAAGCACGCGGACTTCTCCATAATCAACACCTCACCCCACCAGGATTTAAACCCACAATCTTATAATTGTGACCGGGGAACGCTACCTCTGGGCCACCAGGACAATAAAAGCAGTCCTAGACTCTGCTATATTTCAAAAGCCTGTTCAACGAGCTTATGCCGCCAAGTAATCCCTTGCACGGGGACCACCAAGTGTCAGTATAGGTGATCAGAGCAACGTTTTTATCAAAACGCGCTTCAAAACACGAGGATCCATATATTTCATTAGCCCAAGCACGCGGACTTCTACATATAATCAACACCTCACCCCACCAGGATTTGAACCCACGATCGTATAATTGTGACCGGGGAACGCCACCTCTGGGCCATTAGGACACTAAAAGCAGTCCTAGACTCTCCTATATTTCACACAAAGCCTGTTCAACGAAGCTTATGGCGCCGTGAACCTTTAATGGGGACCACCCGTGCCGTTTAGGTGATCAGAGCAACGTTTTACCAGATCCGGCTTGGAAACACGAGGATCCATATATATTTTATTAGCCCAATAAAGCATGCGGACTTCTACATATAATCAACATCTCACCCCACCAGGATTTGAACCCACGATCTTGGCACCAGACCGGGGAACGCTACCTCTGGGCCACCAGGACAATAAAAGCAGTCCTAGACTCTACTATATTTCACACAAAGCCTGTTCAACGACCTTATGGCGCCATGCACCTCTATTGGGGACCACCGTACCGCTTAAGGTGATCAGAGCAACGTTTTACCAAAACCAGACTTGGAAACACGAGGATCCATATATATTTCATTAGCCCTGTAAAGCAAGCGGACTTCTACATATAATCAATGCCTCACCCCACCAGGATTTGAAGCCACGATCTTATAACTTTGTCCGCGGAACGCTACCTCTGGGCCACCAGGACAATAAAAGCAGCCCTAGACTCTGCTATATTTCACACAAAGCCTGTTCAACGAGCTTATGGCGCCGTGAACCGCTCATGGGGACCACCCGTGCCGCTTAGGTGATCAGAGCAACGTTTTACCAAATGCGGTTTCGAAACACGAGGATCCATATATATTTCATTAGCCCAATAAAGCACGCGGACTTCTACATATAATCAACGCCTCACCCCACCAGGATTTGAAGCCACGATCTTATAATTGTGACCGGGGTATGCTACCTCTGCGCCACTAGGACAATACAAGCAGTTCTAGACTCTACTATATTTCACACAAAGCCTGTTCAACGACCTTATGGTGCCATGAACCTCTAATGGGGACCACACGTGCCGCTTAGGTGATCAGAGGAACGTTTTACCAAATCCGGCTTGGAAACACGAGGATCCATATATATTTCATTAGCCAAGTAAAGCACTCGGACTTCTACATATAATCAACACCTCACCCCTCTAGGATTCAAACCCACAATCTTATAATTGTGACCGGGGTATGCTACCTCTGGGCCACCAGGACAATAAAAGCAGTCTTAGACTCTACTATATTTCACACAAAGCCTGTTTAACGAGCTTATGGCGCCGTGAACCTCTAATGGGGACCACCCGTGCTGCTTAGGTGATTAGAGCAACGTTTTACCAAATGCGGCTTCAAAACATGAGGATCCATATATATTTCATTGCCCAATAAAGCACGCGGCTTCTACATATAATCAACACCTCACCCCACCAGGATTCGAACCCACGATCTTCTAATTGTGACCGGGGAACGCTACCTCTGGGCCACCAGGACAATAAAAGCAGTCCTAGACTCAGCTGTATTTCACACAAAGCCTGTTCAACGAGCTTATGGAGCTGTGAACCTCTAATGGGGACCATCCGTGCCACTTAGGTGATCAGAGCAACGTTTTACCAAATCCGGCTTCGAAACACAAGTATCCATATATATTTCATTAGCCCAATAGAGCACGCGGACTTCTACATATAATCAACACCTCACTCCACCAGGATTCGAACCCACGATCATATAATTGTGACCGAGGAACGCTACCTCTGGGCCACCAGGACACTATAAGCAGTCCTAGACTCTTATATTTCACACAGCCTGTTCAACGAGCTTATGGCTCTGTGAACCAATATAATGGGACCACCCGTGCCGCTTAGGTGACCAGAGCAACGTTTTACCAAATGCGGCTTCGAAACACTAAGATTCATATATATTTCATTAGCCCAATAAAGCAGGCAGACTTCTACATATAATCAACACCTCACCCCACCAGGATTTGAACCCACGATCTTATAATTGTGACCGGGGAACGCTACCTCTGGGCTACCTGGACAATAAAAGCAGTCCTAGACTCTACTATATTTCACACAAAGCCTGTTCAACGACCTTATGGCGCCATGCACCTCTATTGGGGACCACCGTACCGCTTAGGTGATCAGAGCAACGTTTTACCAAATCCAGACTTGGAAACACGAGGATCCATATATATTTCATTAGCCCTGTAAAGCAAGCGGACTTCTACATATAATCAATGCCTCACCCCACCAGGATTTGAAGCCACGATCTTATAACTTTGTCCGCGGAACGCTACCTCTGGGCCACCAGGACAATAAAAGCAGTCCTAGACTCTGCTATATTTCACACAAAGCCTGTTCAACGAGCTTATGGCGCCGTGAACCGCTCATGGGGACCACCCGTGCCGCTTAGGTGATCAGAGCAACGTTTTACCAAATGCGGCTTCGAAACACGAGGATCCATATATATTTCATTAGCCCAATAAAGCACGCGGACTTCTACATATAATCAACACCTCACCCCACCAGGATTCGAACCCACGATCTTCTAATTCTGACCGGGGAACACTACCTCTGGGCCACCAGGACAATAAAAGCAGTCCTAGACTCTGCTATATTTCACACAAAGCCTGTTCAACGAGCTTATGGCGCTGTGAACCTCTAATGGGGACCATCCGTGCCACTTAGGTGATCAGAGCAACGTTTTACCAAATCCGGCTTCGAAACACAAGGATCCATATATATTTCATAAACCCAATAGAGCACGCGGACTTCTACATATAATCAACACCTCACTCCACCAGGATTCGAACCCACGATCTTATAATTGTGACCGAGGAACGCTACCTATGGGCCACCAGGACACTATAAGCAGTCCTAGGCTCTGTTATATTTCACACAAAGCCTGTTCGACGAGCTTATGGCGCTGTGAACCACTATAACGGGACCACCCGTGCCGCTTAGGTGACCAGAGCAACGTTTTACCAAATGCGGCTTCGAAACACAAAGATCCATATATATTTCATTAGCCCAATAAAGTAGGCAGACTTCTACATATAATCAAAACCTTACCCCACCAGGATTTGAACCCACGATCTTATAATTGTGACCGGGAAACGCTATCTCTGGGCCACCAGGACAATAAAAGCAGTCCTAGACTCTACTATATTTCACACAAAGCCTGTTCACGACCTTATGGCGCCATGAACCTCTAATGGGGACCACCGTGCCGCTTAGGTGATCAGAGCAACGTTTTACCAAATCCAGCTTGGAAACACGAGGATCCATATATATTTCATTAGCCCTGTAAAGCACGCGGACTTCTACATATAATCAACGCCTCACCCCACCAGGATTTAAAGCCACGATCTTATAACTGTGACCGGGGAATGCTACCTCTGTCCACCAGGACAGTAAAAGCAGTCCTAGACTCTGCTATATTTCACACAAAGCCTGTTCAACGAGCTTATGGCGCCGTGAACCTCTAATGGGGACCACCCGTGCCACTTAGGTGATCAGAGCAACGTTTTACCATATGCGGCTTCGAAACACGAGGATCTATATATATTTCATTAGCCCAATAAAGCACGCGGACTTCTTCATATAATCAACCACTCACCCCACCAGGATTCGAACCAACGATCTTCTAATTGTGACCGGGGAACGCTACCTCTGGCCCACCAGGACACTAAAAGCAGTCCTAGACTCTGCTATATTTCACACAAAGCCTGTTCAAACGAGCTTATGGCCACAACCCCTTATGGGGACTTCACTCCAAAGGCTGAAGAGTCGAGCAACGTTTTACCAAAATGTGGCTTCGAAACACGAGATCTATATATTTCATTAGCCCAATAAGTAGGCAGATCATATAATCAAACCTTACCTCACCAGGATTTGGAACCCACGATCTTATAATTGTGACCGGGAAACGCTATCTCTGGGCCACCAGGACAATAAAAGCAGTCCTAGACTCTACTATATTTCACACAAAGCCTGTTCACGACCTTATGGCGCCATGAACCTCTAATGGGGACCACCGTGCCGCTTAGGTGATCAGAGCAACGTTTTACCAAATCCAGCTTGGAAACACGAGGATCCATATATATTTCATTAGCCCTGTAAAGCACGCGGACTTCTACATATAATCAACGCCTCACCCCACCAGGATTTAAAGCCACGATCTTATAACTGTGACCGGGGAACGCTACCTCTGTCCACCAGGACAGTAAAAGCAGTCCTAGACTCTGCTATATTTCACACAAAGCCTGTTCAACGAGCTTATGGCGCCGTGAACCTCTCATGGGGACCACCCATGCCACTTAGGTGATCAGAGCAACGTTTTACCAAATGCGGCTTCGAAACACGAGGATCCATATATATTTCATTAGCCCAATAAAGCACGCGGACTTCTACATATAATCAACACCTCACCCCACCAGGATTCGAACCAACGATCTTCTAATTGTGACCGGGGAACGCTACCTCTGGGCCACCAGGACAATAAAAGCAGTCCTAGACTCTGCTATATTTCACACAAAGCCTGTTCAACGAGCTTATGGCGCCGTGAACCTCTCATGGGGACCACCGGTGCCGCTTAGGTGATCAGAGCAACGTTTTACCAAATGCGGCTTCGAAACACGAGGATCCATATATATTTCATTAGCCCAATAAAGCACGCGGACTTCTACATATAATCAACACCTCATCCCTCCAGGATTTAAACCCACGATCTTATAATTGTGACCGGGGAACGCTACCTCTGGGCCACAAGGACAATAAAAGCAGTCCTAGACTCTACTATATTTCACACAAAGCCTGTTCAACGAGCTTATGGAGCTGTGAACAACTATAGGGGACCACCCGTGCCGCTTAGGTCATCAGAGCAACGTTTTACCAAATGCGGTTTCGAAACACGAGGATCCATATATATTTCATTAGCCCAATAAAGCACGCGGACTTCTACATATAATCAACGCCTCACCCCACCAGGATTTGAAGCCACGATCTTATAATTGTGACCGGGGAACGCTACCTCTGGGCCAACAGGACAATAAAAGCATTCGTAGGCTCTGCTATATTTCACACAAAGTCTGTTCAACGAGCTTATGGCGCTGTGAACCTCTAATGGAGACCACCCGTGCTGCTTAGGTGATCAGAGGAACGTTTTACCAAATGCGGTTTCAAAACACGAGGATCCATATATATTTCATTTGCCCAATAAAGCACGTGGCTTCTACATATAATCAACACCTCACCCCACCAGGATTCGAACCGACGATCTTCTAATTGTGACCGGGGAACGCTACCTCTGGGCCACCAGGACAATAAAAGCAGTCCTAGACTCTACTATATTTCACACAAAGCCTGTTCAACGAGCTTATGGCGCTGTGAACCTCTAATGGGGACCATCCGTGCCGCTTAGGTGATCAGAGCAACGTTTTACCAAATCCGGCTTCGAAACACGAGGATCCATATATATTTCATTAACCCAATAAAGCACGCGGACTTCTACATATAATAAACACCTCACTCCACCAGGATTCGAAACCACGATCTTATAATTGTGACCGAGGAACGCTACCTATGGGCCACCAGGACACTATAAGCAGTCCAAGACTCTGTTATATTTAACACAAAGCTTGTTCAACGAGCTTATGGGGCTGTGAACCACTATAGGGGACCACCCGTGCCCCTTAGATGATCAGAGCAACGTTTTACCAAATCCGGCTTCGAAACACGAGGATCCATATATATTTCATTAGCCCAATAAAGCACTCGGACTTCTACATATAATCAACACCTCACCCCACCAGGATTCGAACTCACGATCTTATAATTGTGACCGAGGAATGCTACCTATGTGCCACGAGGACACTATAAGCAGTCCTAGACTCTGTTATATTTCACACAAAGCCTGTTCAATGAGCTTATGGCACCGTGAACCACTATAGGGGACCACCCGTGCCGCTTAGGTGATAAGAGCAACGTTTTACCAAATCCGGCTTGGAAACACGAGGATCCATATATATTTCATTAGCCCAATAAAGCACGCGGACTTCTACATATAATCAACACCTCACCCCACCAGGATTTGAACCAACGATCTTATAATTGTGACCGGGGAACGCTACCTCTGGGCAACCAGGACAATAAAAGCAGTCCTAGACTCTACTATATTTCACACAAAGCCTGTTCAACGACCTTATGGCGCGATGAACCTCTAATGGGGACCACCCGTGCCGCTTAGGTGATAAGAGCAACGTTTTACCAAATCCGGCTTGGAAACACGAGGATCCATAGATATTTCATTAGCACAATAAAGCACGCGGACTTCTACATATAATCAACACCTCACCCCACCAGGATTTGAACCCACTATCTTATAATTGTGACCGGGGAACGCTTCCTCTGGGCAACCAGGACACTAAAAGCAGTCCTAGATTCTACTATATTTCACACAAAGCCTGTTCAACGAGCTTATGGCGCCGTGAACCTCTAATGGGGACCATCCGTGCCACTTAGGTGATCAGAGCAACGTTTTACCAAATCCGGCTTCGAAACACTACTATCCATATATATCTCATTAGCCCAATAGAGCACGCGGACTTCTACATATAATCAACACCTCACTCCACCAGGATTCGAAACCCACGATCTTATAATTGTGACCGAGGAACGCTACCTATGGGCCACCAGGACACTATAAGCAGTCCTAGACTCTACTATATTTCACTCAAAGCCTGTTCAACGACCTTATGGCGCCATGAACCTCTAATGGGGACCACCGTACCGATTAGGTGATCAGAGCAACGTTTTACCAAATCCGGCTGGAAACACGAGGATCCATATATATTTCATTAGCCCAATAAAGCACGCGGACTTCTACATATAATCAACGCCTCACCCGACCAGGATTTGAAGCCACGATCTTATAATTGTGACCGGGGAACGCTACCTCTGGGCCACCAGGACAATAAAAGCAGTCCTAGACTCTGCTATATTTCACCCAAAGCCTGTTCAACGAGCTTATGGCGCCGTGAACCTCTCATTGGGACCACCTGTGCCGCTTAGGTGATCAGAGCAACGTTTTACCAAATCCGGCTTGGAAACACGAGGATCCATAAATATTTCATTAGCCCAATAAAGCAGTCAGACTACTATATATAACAAACACCTCACCCCACCAGGATTCAAACCCACAATCTTATAATTGTGACCGGGGTATGCTACCTCTGGGCCACCAGGACAATAAAAGCAGTCCTAGACTACTATATTTCACACAAAGCCTGTTAACCAAGCTTATGGCGCTGTGAACCACTATAGGGGACCACCCGTGCCGCTTAGGAGATCAGAGCAACGCTTTACCAAATGCGGTTTTGAAACACGAGGATCCATATATATTTCATTAGCCCAATAAAGCACGCGGACTTCTACATATAATCAACGCCTCACCCCACCAGGATTTCAACCAATGATCTTAAAATTGTGACAGGGGAACACTACCTCTGGGCCACTAGGACAATAAAAGCAGTCCTAGACTCTGCTATATTTCACACAAAGCCTGTTCAACGAGCTTATGGCGCCATGAACCACTATAGGGGACCACCCGTGCCGCTTAGGTGATCAGAGCAACGTTTACCCAAATGCGGCTTCAAAACCCGAGGATCCATATATATTTCATTAGCCCAATAACGCACGCAGAATTCTACATATAATCAACGCCTCACCCCACCAGGATTTGAAGCCACGATCTTATAATTGTGACCGGGGAACGCTACCTCTGGGCCACCAGGACAATAAAAGCAGTCTTAGACTCTGCTATATTTCACACAAAGCCTGTTCAACGAGCTTATGGCGTCGTGAACCTCTAATGGGGACCACCCGTGCCACTTAGGTGATCAGAGCAACGTTTTACCAAATACGGCTTCGAAACAGGAGAATCCATATATATTTCATTAGCCCAATAAAGCATGCGGACTTCTACATATAATCAACACCTCACCCCACCAGGATTTAAACCCAAGATCTTATAATTGTGACCGGGGAACGCTACCTCTGGGCCACCAAGACAATAAAAGCAGTCCTAGACTCTACTATATTTCACACAAAGCCTGTTTAACGACCTTATGGCGCCCTGAACCTCTAATGGGGACCACCCGTGCCGCTTAGGTGATCAGAGCAACGTTTTACCAAATGCGGCTTCGAAACACGAGGATCCATATATATTTCATTAGCCCAAAAAAGCAAGCGGACTTCTCCATATAATCAACACCTCACCCCACCAGGATTTCAACCCACAATCTTATAATTGTGACCGGGGAACGCTACCTCTGGGCCACTAAGACAATAAAAGCAGTCCTAGACTCTACTATATTTCACACAATGCCTGTTCAACGAGCTTATGGCGCTGTGAACCACTATAGGGGACCACCCGTGCCACTTAGGTGATCAGAGCAACGTTTAACCAAATGCGGCTTCGAAACCCGTGGATCCATATATATTTCATTAGCCCAATAAAGCACGCAGACTTCTACATATAATCAACGCCTCACCGCACCAGGATTTGAAGCCACGATCTTATAATTGTGACCGGGGGACGCTACCTCTGAGCCACCAGGACAATAAAAGCATTCCTAGACTCTGCTATATTTCACACAAAGCCTGTTCAACAGGAAAGCCTTGGCGCTGTGAACACTACCGGGGAGCACATTCCACAGCAGGTGATCAAACGCATTTGTTAAATCTTGACTTGAACCCCGAATCATATATATTTCATTAGCCCAATAAAGCACGCAGACTTCTACATATAATCAACGCCTCACCGCACCAGGATTTGAAGCCACGATCTTATAATTGTGACCGGGGGACGCTACCTCTGAGCCACCAGGACAATAAAAGCATTCCTAGACTCTGCTATATTTCACACAAAGCCTGTTCAACAGGCTTATGGCACCGTGAACCTCTAATGGGGACCACCCGTGCCGCTTAGGTGATCAGAGCAACGTTTTGCAAATGTGACGAAACAGGAGGATCCATATATATTTCATTAGCCCAATAAACCTTGGCGAACTTCTACATATAATCAACACCTCCACCCCACCGGGATTTAAACCCAAGATCTTATAATTGTGACGGGAATGCTACCTCTGGGCCTGGGGAAAAAAACGTCCTAGAGTCTGTATATTTCACACAAAGCCTGTTCAACTGAAACATGTCGCGGTGAACACTCTAATGGGGATTCACCGATTGCCACTTAGGTGATCGGCGCAACGTTTTTGCAAATCGCGGCTTCAAAAACTCCGCAGGGTCGTATATATTTCATTAGCCCAATAAAGCAGCAGCGGACTTCTACATATAATCAACGCCTCACCCCACTAGGATTCAAACCCACGATCTTATAATTGTGACCGGGGTATGCTACCTCTAGGCCACCAGGACTCTAAAAGCAGTCCTAGACTCTGCTATATTTCACACAAATCCTTTTCAACGAGCTTATGGCGCAGTGAACCTCTAATGGGGACCACCCGTGCCGCTTATGTGATCAGAGCAACGTTTACCAAATCGACTCTGAAACACGAGGATCCATATATATTTCATTAGCCCAATAAAGCACGCGGACTTTTACATATAATCAACACCTCACCCCACTAGGATTCAAACCCACGATCTTATAATTGTGACCGGGGTATGTTACCTCTGGGCCACCAGGACAATAAAAGCAGTCCTAGACTCTACTATATTTCACACAAAGACTGTTCAACGACCTTATGGCGCCATGAACCTCTAATGGGGACCACCTGTGCCACTTAGATGATCAGAGCAACGTTTTACCAAATCCGGCTTAGAAACACGAGGATCCATATATATTTCATTAGCCCAATAAATCACTCGGACTTCTACATATAATCAACACCTCACCCTACCAGGATTCAAACCCACGATCTTATAATTGTGACCGGGGTATGCTACCTCTTGGCCACCAGGACACTAAAAGCAGTCCTAGACTCTGCTATATTTCACAAAAATTCTGTTCAACGAGCTTATGGCGCAGTGAACCTCTAATGGGGACCACCCGTGCCGCTTATGTGATCAGAGCAACGTTTTACCAAATCCGGCTTGGAAACACGAGGATCCATATATATTTCATTAGCCCAATAAAGCACTCGGACTTCTACATATATAATTTTTTATAATCAACACCTCACCCCACCAGGATTCGAACCCATGATCTTCTAATTGTGACCAGGGAACGCTACCTCTGGGCCACCAGGACAATAAAAGCAGTCCTAGACTCTGCTATATTTCACACAAAGCCTGTTCAACGAGCTTATGGCGCTGTGAACCTCTAATGGGGACCATCCGTGCCACTTAGGTGATCAGAGCAACGTTTTACCAAATCCGGCTTCGAAACACAAGGATCCATATATATTTCATTAGCCCAATAGAGCACGCGGACGTCTACATATAATCAACACCTCACTCCACCAGGATTCGAACCCACGATCTTATAATTGTGACCGAGGAACGCTACCTATGGGCCCCCAGGACACTATAAGCAGTCCTAGACTCTACTGTATTTCACACAAAGCCTGTTCAACGACCTTATGGCGCCATGAACCTCTAATGGGGACCACCGTACCGCTTAGGTGATCAGAGCAAGGTTTACCAGATCCGGCTTGGAAACACGAGGATCCATATATATTTCATTAGCCCAATAGAGCAAGCGGACTTCTACATATAATCAACGCCTCACCCCACCAGGATTTGAAGCCACGATCTTATAATTGTGACCGAGGAACGCTACCTCTGGGCCACCAGGACAATAAAAGCAGTCCTAGACTCTGCTATATTTCAAACAAAGCCTGTTCAACGAGCTTATGGCGCCGTGAACCTCTCATTGGGACCACCCGTGCCGCATAGATGATCAGAGCAACGTTTTACCAAATGCGGCTTCGAAATACGAGGATCCATATATATTTCATTAGCCCAATAAAGCACGCGGACTTCTACATATAATCAACACCTCACCCCACCAGGATTTAAACCCACGATCTTATAATTGTGACCGAGGAATGCTACCTATGGGCCACGAGGACACTATAAGCAGCCCTAGACTCTGTTATATTTCACACAAAGCCTGTTCAATGAGCTTATGGCACCGTGAACCTCTAATGGGGACCACCCGTGCCGCTTAGGTGATCAGAGCAACGTTTTACCAAATCCGGCTAAGAAACACGAGGATCCATATATATTTCATTAGCCCAATAAAGCACGCGGACTTCTACATATAATCAACACCTCACCCCACTAGGATTCAAACCCACGATCTTATAATTGTGACCGGGGTATGTTACCTCTGGGCCACCAGGACAATAAAAGCAGTCCTAGACTCTACTATATTTCACACAAAGACTGTTCAACGACCTTATGGCGCCATGAACCTCTAATGGGGACCACCTGTGCCACTTAGGTGATCAGAGCAACGTTTTACCAAATCCGGCTTGGAAACACGAGGATCCATATATATTTAATTAGCCCAATAAATCACTCGGACTTCTACATATAATCAACACCTCACCCTACCAGGATTCAAACCCACGATCTTATAATTGTGACCGGGGTATGCTACCTCTGGGCCACCAGGACACTAAAAGCAGTCCTAGACTCTGCTATATTTCACAAAAATCCTGTTCAACGAGCTTATGGCGCAGTGAACCTCTAATGGGGACCACCCGTGACGCTTAGGTGATCAGAGCAACATTTTACCAAATGCGGCTTCAAAACACGAGGATCCATATATATTTCATTTGCTCTATAAAAAACGCGGACTTCTACATATAATCAACACCTCACCCCACCGGGATTTAAACCCAAGATCTTATAATTGTGACCGGGGAACGCTACCTCTGGGCCACCAGGACAATAAAAGCAGTCCTAGACTCTGCTATATTTCACACAAAGCCTGTTCAACGAGCTTATGTCGTCGTGAACCTCTAATGGGGACCACCCGTGCCACTTATGTGATCAGAGCAGCGTTTTACCAAATCGACGAGCAATCGTATATATTTCAGTGGCCAGCCAGCATGGACTTCTGCGCCGTCGCTTTCACCACCGGGTTCAGCCACAATCGCCTCAAATTTAACGGGTCATCTGCCTCTGGGCCTGGGACAATAAAAGCAGTCCTAGACTCTACTATATTTAACACAAAGCCTGTTCAACGAGCTTATGGTGCTGTGAACAACTATAGGGGACCACCCGTGCCGCTTAGGTGATCAGAGCAACGTTTTACCAAATGCGGTTTCGAAACACGAGGATCCATATATATATCATTAGCCCAATAAAGCACGCGGACTTCTACATATAATCAACACCTCACCCCACCAGGATTCGAACCCACGATCTTATAATTGTGACCGCGGAATGCTACCTATGGGCCACGAGGACACTATAAGCAGTCCTAAACTCTGTTATATTTCACACAAAGCCTGTTCAATGAGCTTATGGCACCGTGAACCACTATAGGGGACCACCCGTGCCGCTTAGGTGATAAGAGCAACGTTTTACCAAATCCGGCTTCGAAACACGAGGATCAATATATATTTCAATAGCCCAATAAAGCACGCTTACTTCTACATATAATCAACACCTCACCCCACCAGGATTTGAACCCACGATCTTATAATTGTGACCGGGGAACGCTACCTCTGGGCAACCAGGACAATAAATGCAGTCCTAGATTCTACTATATTTCACACAAAGCCTGTTCAACGACCTTATGGCGCCATGAACCTCTAAAGGGGACCACCTGTGCCGCTTAGGTGATCGGAGCAACGTTTTACCAAATCCGGCTTCGAAACACGAGGATCAATATATATTTCAATAGCCCAATAAAGCACGCTTACTTCTACATATAATCAACACCTCACCCCACTAGGATTTGAACCCACGATCTTATAATTGTGACCGGGGTATGCTACCTCTGGGCCACCAGGACACTAAAAGCAGTCCTAGACTCTGCTATATTTCACACAAATCCTTTTCAACGAGCTTATGGCGCAGTGAACCTCTAATGGGGACCACCCGTGCCGCTTATGTGATCAGAGCAACTTTTTACCAAATCCGGCTTGGAAACATGAGGATCCATATATATTTCATTAGCCCAATAAAGCACGCGGACTTCTACATATAATCAACACCTCACCCCACTAAGATTCAAACCCACGATCTTATAATTGTGACCGGGGTATGCTACCTCTGGGCCACCAGGACACTAAAAGCCGTCCTAGACTGTGCTATATTTCACACAAATCCTTTTCAACGAGCTTATGGCGCAGTGAACCTCTAATGGGGACCACCCGTGCCGCTTATGTGATCAGAGCAACGTTTTACCAAATCCGGCTTGGAAACACGAGGATCCATATATATTTCATTAGCCCAATAAAGCACTCGGACTTCTATATATAATCAACACCTCCCCCCACCAGGATTCAAACGCACAATCTTATAATTGTGACCGGGGTATGCTACCTCTGGGCCACCAGGACAATAAAAGCAGTCCTAGACTCTACTATATTTCACACAAAGCCTGTTAAACGAGCTCATGGCGCTGTGAACCACTATAGGGGACCACCCGTGCCGCTTAGATGATCAGAGCAACGCTTTACCAAATGCGGTTTTGAAACACGAGGATCTATATATATTTCATTAGCCCAATAAAGCACTCGGACTTCTATATATAATCAACACCTCCCCCCGCCAGGATTCAAACCCACAATCTTATAATTGTGACCGGGGTATGTTACCTCTGGGCCACCAGGACAATAAAAGCAGTCCTAGACTCTACTATATTTCACACAAAGCCTGTTCAACGAGCTTATGTCGCCGTGAACCTCTAATGGGGACCACCCGTGCCGCTTAGGTGATCAGAGCAACGTTTTACCAAATGCGGCTTCAAAACACGAGGGTCCATATATATTTCATTAGCCCAATAAAGCACGCGGACTTCTACATATAATCAACACCTCACCCCACTAGGATTCAAACCCACGATCTTATAATTGTGACCGGGGTATGTTACCTCTGGGCCACCAGGACAATAAAAGCAGTCCTAAACTCTACTATATTTCACACAAAGACTGTTCAACAACCTTATGGCGCCATGAACCTCTAATGGGGACCACCTGTGCCACTTAGGTGATCAGAGCAACGTTTTACCTAATCCGGCTTGGAAACACGAGGATCCATATATATTTCATTAGCCCAATAAATCACTCGGACTTCTACATATAATCAACACCTCACCCTACCAGGATTCAAACCCACGATCTTATAATTGTGACCGGGGTATGCTACCTCTTGGCCACCAGGACACTAAAAGCAGTCCTAGACTCTGCTATATTTCACAAAAATTCTGTTCAACGAGCTTATGGCGCAGTGAACCTCTAATAAGGGACCACCGGTGCGGCTTATGTGATCAGAGCAACGTTTTACCAAATCCGGCAGAAACACGAGGATCCATATATATTTCATTAGCCCAATAAAGCACTCGGACTTCTACATATAATCAACACCTCACCCCACCAGGATTCAAACCCACAATCTTATAATTGTGACCGGGGTATGCTACCTCTGGGCCACCAGGACAATAAAAGCAGTCCTAGACTCTACTATATTTCACACAAAGCCTGTTAAACGAGCTTATGGCGCTTTGAACCACTATAGGGGACCACCCGTGCCGCTTAGGTGATCAGAGCAACGCTTTACCAAATGCGTTTCGAAACACGAGGATCCATATATATTTCATTAGCCCAATAAAGCACGCGGACTTCTACATATAATCAACGCCTCACCCCACCAGGATTTGAAGCCACGATCTTATAATTGTGACTGGGGAACGCTACCTCTGGGCCAACAGGACAATAAAAGCATTCGTAGACTCTACTATATTTCACAGAAAAAGCCTGTTCAACGACCTTATGGCGCCGTGAACCTCTAATGGAGACCACCCGTGCTGCTTAGGTGATCAGAGCAACGTTTTACCAAATGCGGCTTCAAAACACGAGGATCCATATATATTTCATTAGCCCAATAATGCACGCGGACTTCTACATATAATCAACGCCTCACCCCACCAGGATTTGAAGCCGATCTTCTAATTGTGACCGGGGAACGCTACCTCTGGGCCACCAGGACAATAAAAGCAGTCCTAGACTCTGCTATATTTCACACAAAGCCTGTTAAACGAGCTTATAGCGCTGTGAACCACTATAGGGGACCACCCGTGCCGCTTAGGTGATCAGAGCGACGCTTTACCAAATGCGGTTTCGAAACACGAGGATCCATATATATTTCATTAGCCCAATAATGCACGCGGACTTCTACATATAATCAACGCCTCACCCCACCAGGATTCGAACCCATGATCTTCTAATTGTGACCGGGGAACGCTACCTCTGGGCCACCAGGACAATAAAAGCAGTCCTAGACTCTGCTATATTTCACACAAAGCCTGTTCAACGAGCTTATGGCGCTGTGAACT